>NC_061117.1:105518515-105800589 GCF_002878395.1 Capsicum annuum
GTTTTAATTATTGTCTGTTGGTTGCAAATGATAGATAACACCTACTTTGATTTGCTTGAGAAAGAAATCAAATATAGTGGGAAGTGAATTATCAATAGGGACTTGGAAACATTAAACTTCCATTTAATAATCAGCGTTGTAACAAGGTTGGTTAACCTGAGGTAAAATCTGGGCAGTGAATATAAATTCCCTAAGTCCGAGAGGATTAGGTAATTAAATGATTAAATAGGTCGAAAGACATTTAAGCATAACTTCGATAAAGATAACTTGTTGTCATCTTGAACCACTAGTAGCATCTGTCAAGTACCAAAACCCCTAGTGAACATATTTTTGGGTTTTTTCATAAACTCTTGATTACAAACATTTAAACTAAAGTGATCAACAATTACTTGGTAACTAAAGCCCCTTTTTTCTAGAAACATCCAACTATCAGTCGATTAAATCACAAATGACTTATGTTTACACCATATTCCCTGTGGGATTCGACCACAACCCTGTTGGGTTTTATATTGACAACTATCACTTTCATTCACGTTGAGGGGTGTAGTTTGAGCGTTATCAGGAGAGAGTAGAGAGAACCTGTCTCTCGAGAGAGAGGAGAGAGGCTGGTTGATTTGGATTAAAGAGGGGTGTGGGTTGATTTGTATTTTTTAAAAGATTAGAAATTTTTGAAAATATTAATCAAGTCCATAATTAACTTAATTAAGTTTCCTAATGATGTTTGACCCTTTAAGTTGGTCAATGTCACCAATCTTTTATTCAAGACTTAAAAGATACCTTTTCTTCAATTTTCTCTTGTAACTTAGAGTATAATCAAACACGATGTACATATATTACATAGCAACATTTTATTTTGTATAGAATGAGTTTTAAATTTTTAGTTTTTTTTTTAATTTGAATTAAAAAACAATTTGCGCATTATTTAATTTTATGGTGAAAATTAATAATCCTTTGAAATTTGAATGATAAATTAAGTTTTAGAATATGAGATAAAATTGTATTCAATAGAGGTGAAAGTATTTAACGTGAATTGACACCATAAGCATTTCTAACAAATTTAATTATATTAGAGTCTTCTTAAATCTATATTTCATTTTATTATTTCTGTTGTGCATAAAAAAGTATTTCAATTTCAATTTAAAATTATACAATACTCATTAATTATAAAAAACATAATAGATAAATACTAAATTAGTATCTCATTTATATTTTTTTTAGTAATACAAAATTATAATTTAAGTTATTAGCCAGATCTCTATTTATATTTTGTAGTAATAACTAATACGAAGTAATAATTTAAAACTAATTCTAGTAGTTTTACTTTTTTTCTTGGGAGAGGGGACGTGTTGATGTTGGCCAAATATGAAGATACTGAAAAAAGGTTTGTATGGTATGACATATATTCACCATTTTTTACTAAAAAGTTTTAAATAGAGTTGTTTTAAATTTGAGTCGTCTTTCGTAGAGAACAATTTACCTCTAAAGTGAGATTTTCTAGCAAGAAGCTGATCTCAAAGCAGATACTAAAGGCGATGTCTAAGGGAAAAAAATTAGAACAATGTGATTAATAAAATGATTAATATTAGGTTATGATTGGTCATGGGATAAATGACACTATGATATTGTATGGGCCACAAAAAGTGAGAATTAAATTCAAGAAAGAACCAATATTCTAGTTTAGTTGAAAGGTGCTTCAAACAAATGGTCCATTTGCGCTTAATTTTGGTTATTTAATTACTCAAACCAGAAAAGTCTTTACAAAACTTAGGTTGTCCCAAGTCTAAAATCACAAATAAAAAACAAGTCCAAACTCCCGACCTGCCCCATCTGGCCTATCTACACTATTAAATATAACCTTAAATTTAGGGTTTCCTAAATCAGCCTCTACTCTACTCTTCATCTCCTACCCTAATCCACCTGAAAAATGTTGCCTCTCTTGAATCTTTAATTTGCTGGCCTCATGTTTTGGATCATCTAATCGGTTTCTTGGATGCCTTTAGTGTCAGTTTACAGAAGGAAGTTTCATGTTCTTGTCTTCATCTTTCACTTCTTCTCATTTTAAATTTGATTCTCATTCATCCATCATTGTTGTAATTATGTTCTCCGATGGATGGAGAATCTATCATTATTTTATGTTTTGCTGAGAGATCCTGTCAAGTAGGACTGCTTAATTTTCTGGGTAAGCTCTACAGCTTCTTCTCCTCTTCTGTGTAAAACATCTTTCTTAATATGCCCTACTACATATATGGTTGGTATGGAGATACTAGGATGCTCAAAACCATAAATATTTGGAGATTAAGTGTCACGATCCAAATTACTGGACCATGCGAGCGCCTATGCTATTCTAAGCAGCTAGGAGAACCCTTATTATTTAACTAAAAATATGTGGAAGACTTTTGTTTTTAAGGGAATACTAGATTAAATATAAAAAAGTAATTAAATACTAATAAATAAAATTTTTCAAAATTTTCTTACAAAGGTCCTTCATGATCCCAAGACTTGGCTAGACATTTATAAGAGTTATCTACTATAGCATAGACTGACAATAAAATAAATAATACGAAGACATTAACATCTGTCAGGATGAAAGTGCAGAAGTTAGTGCTGAATATGGTCATCCATTTAGTAACTGTAAACTAGCCTGCATCTAGTCTACACCCCAAGAAGTATATAGAAGAGTAGGGCCAGTACAACCACACGTACTAGTAGGCATCATCGGCCCACTGTGTTAGTCAGTGTAATCATAAAATAAAATTAAGAAAAATAAATCATGATATCTTGAATGGAATATAATTCAACTAAGGTTGTAATAACATTATTACTTTACCCATATAACTTACTTCATCCAACTACTCTTCCAACTCCATCAATATTATATTTACTACAAATATACTATAGCCTCATTAATCCACACCATCAACCACAATCCAATGCTAATACATCACTATTCTTCTTTATTCACCTTATCTTTTTCATTACTCATATTCACAGGAACAAACCCGTAATCATAGATAACCCACACTAAACTCTCAGGCTAACAACCAAATGCTCTCTTATTATATTAAATAATGATAATTAGTCATTAGTAAGCTACGATTACTACACGTATAAATGAAGCAAGTCAACCAACATATAAATAAGTACAAAGTTTCACTTTTTCAAATACATATCACACAATCTATCTCAAGGATACAATCAAGTAGGGAATACAAGTCTACTCACATCTCAATAAGGTACACCAGAGAACTCAAGTCTCATTAGAAATCTTTAGCATCGGCCACATTGCTACTAACAATCATTCCATAAGTAACAATTACATCCTTCTAAATCTCATAATTAGAACATCATTAGCATGTTATTGGCCTATTAAACCACATAACCTTTCAAAATCAACACTAATTTGTACACATCACATGCTAAGGGACTTATTTTTGCCCAACTAGTCATGATCTAGAGGGGACAATCTAATTCCATGTTTCATACCGGCGTGGTACCCGATCCTTCATAAATAAATATTATCAATAATTATATCTGTACCGACGTGATACCCAATCCTTCATAAATAAATAATATTAATATTCATATTCGTACAGGTGTGGTACCCGATCCTCCATAAATAAATATAATCAATATTCATATTTGTACCAGCGTAGTACCCGATCTTCCATAAATAAATAATATCAATATTCATATCAGTACCAGTGTGGTATCCGATCCATCATAAATAAATAATATCAATATTCATAACCATACCAGCGTGGTACCCGATCCTTCATAAATAAATATTATCAATATTCCTATATATACCGGAGTGCTACCCGATCCTTCATAAATAAATATCATTAATATTCATATCCGTACTAATGTGGTATCCGATTCTCCATGATAAATACTATCAATATTCATATTCGTACTGGTGCAGTATCCGATCCTCCATAAATAAGTAATATCAATATTCATATCCGTATCGGCGTGGTACCCGATCCTCCATAATCATATTATATAGACTTTATTAAATTGACACTATCTTTTGGGATGCAACACGACGTACTAAATTAACAAGTGCACTTAAAATCATAAAAAATTCGATCAAGTGCTTTTATTTATCAATATTTTAGTCCTCTCATGGTTATTATTTTAATAATTCATCACGATCATCAACAAGCCATTCATGACATTAATACAAGGAGTTATTGTTATCAAACAAGCCTCACATAGGCACAATTCAATAAATCATCATTTAACACTTAAGCATGCAAGTTACTATTGGGGAATTACTTGCTCATTAATTATTAAAATGTCACTACCTCTTTCCATATAATACAATTATTATACTAATTCAAGTCAACTATCCTTTACGTATTGCTCTGCACATCAATACTTGATCCTATCATGATTCTCGACATCATATTATGGTCCAATACATGCAACTTAATATCATTATATCTCAACAGGTTCATCACTAGAACAACTAAGAATTATCATGTCCACATACTTCATATACAACAATTTCCTTGTGGGCACATAGCACATAATATCGTAAGTATCACATAATGAATCAATAATATAGTTTTTAGGATTAAAGTTAAGTTCTTGTGTCTATATCCACCTCAACTCCATGCCTACAAGCCTAGACATGCTTTCTCTCATCAATTCTAAATTATGAAAAAATAAGATAACATAATCTTGTACTCATTTAACCTAAGCCTACCTGGACGCCAAGCTTTTGGAAGAAGCAAACTACAACAAGGATGCTCTTTCCTTTCCTTCATGCCTTGGAATAATCAAACATCTAAAAATCAAGCAATTATAAGAGTAATTAAATAATTACTCTTCAAATAAATATCTTTGGGATTCAAACCCACTAGTTCTTCCCTTAATTCAAGGTCTATATCATCCCCCAGGTTCAATTAATCATTAATTAGCTCTTTCAAGCTTAATCCATCTCTATTAATTAAGCTTTTATGCTAAAGGTCCCATCTTTACGGAATTCAAGGTTCCTAACCATCAAAATTCATAATTTAGTTTATGAAATTATGTTGGGGATCATTAATTTATAGCTTAGAATCAACTCTAGGTCATATTAAAAACACTCATAAGTATTCTGCAAAAGAATTCCACCATTAAAGGTCTTTTATAGGATTCTAAGATATTAAAGAATTAAAAGATGAAGAGAATAATGTAAAAACCTACCTCAACGAAGGAATTTTACCTTAAGCTTTGGAAATTACCTCTCTAGGGCTGGGGAATGAAATTTGAGGTTTTTGGACCTAAAATATGGTTGAAGTTGATTTAAATATCTTTAGAATTTTTGCTACAACGAAATCCCATTTCAGCCCGAATAGTGCTCAATAAAACAGTCATAATTTTTTGCTCCGAATTGAATTGATGAATAGTTTATTTACTTGGAAAGAGGATTCATATATATTTTATTTAGTATGTATTAGATCTCTTCAATCCTTATATTCTAGGAGATATGGTCATTCATAAAAACCCATATCACAACTGTATCGAAAAGAAAGTTATAGACATAACTTTGTGTTAGGAATATTGTATGACCTTAATTCATATCTAAAGAACTTTTAAACTAAAGTATTGATATTAGAACTCATGAATAGTTAAATTCATCGAGCTTGAGTCTATCTAGACACATTCAAAGGCTAAAATTTTTGTTGAAAAATTTGAGGTAACATAATAAATAAAATATTGGCAATTTGGGACCCAAGTTAATATCAAGAAATAAAAATTAAGAATTTTCATAAATTTATTATGGATAATTTAATAACGACAAAATGGGTCGTTACAATCAGATACGAATTTACCATCCGTTCATCCCCGTATGGGCATTTAGTGGAGAAAAGCATGAGGCTGGAATAAGAGAGACATTACTAACAGAGTTGCTTATACTACACCCTGTTCACTCACTCGATATCCTTATTGACCAACCCACTTTCTATATTCAATCATTTTATCAAAGGTTTTCTAAATACGAAGATGTAGAGTTAAATATTTACACATGAATCACTTATTTTCCTTTCAATGGCCTAAGTCTGAAACTTGAGTTTTACGAAAGCAAGATAAATATGGTTGAAAGATTCACCTTGAAGAAGACAAATATCTAAAAGCAACTCTTTTTTATTTGCGAAACTCTAGAGTCCCAAATTTAATTTTGAAAAGTGTTACGAGATGCTACATGAATCTACCATTCGAATTTCAATACTACACAAATCAAACCTAATCCACCCAACACACAAGCTCTCTCTGAGATACTTGACCTCTCTGAGATACTTGACTAAGTTTCTAGATAATACTACCCTATAGAGAGTATACATCCTGATCATATGTAGGCCACGACGCCATTTACAAGTCATATAACTTAGATACTCGCATGCACTCAATCAAGACTACTAGATTAATTATATAGCGCTAGCTTCAACATCTCTCAACCACTATCCTTTTTACTTCAAGTTCACCCATGGTTCAATCTTAATGTCACTACTATATATAGTTCACAACACAACCTCTCACTTATTACACACACATACAACTATTAGAGATAGAGATCCCACAGAATTAGAGCCTACAACACATTCTCCTTCACAACATTGTTAATATCCATTTAATCATCATACCTTAAAGACTCAACAAGCATTATCCACTAAGTATCACCCAAGAAAAGATCAATCATGCCATTTAATAATTCAGTTATTCTCCCATTCATGATCATTCTTAGTTATTTTATCAGTGTAACTAAGCCATTTAATTTTGCATTGCCACCATAATGGGAATTACTATCCTTTAAAAGTGTCATATATCAGCAAACTCTATGAGACATATAAATGCATAATTCAGCCACAAGATCAGGTCAACAATAATTTATCTTCAAAAGATTTTACCTAATGCATAAATCCACAACTAAGACTTATGCCCAGACAATCACTGATACAAGATCTAACCTAGAACTACCACAAAAACGTGGAAACTTACTAAGAATCCAAAAATCAAAAACTAAAGAAGAGTAGATGAAGAAGAGAAGACACAGATTCAAACTAAAAGAAGAGAAAATTGCATAAACATAAAGGATAGATAGTGAGACATACACCTACACCAATGAATAGCACCAAGGTGTGTATCAAACACCAAGACAAACAACACCAATGAAAGATAACACCACACTCTTAGGTGGATACAAAGGGATCAATTTCTCAAGCTCCCACCTTTCTTGCCAAAATGTCAACTCAAGTGAATCCACACTCAAGTTAATCGTAGTTTCAATGTCTTAACAAAGACCTACACTACAATAGATTTTCCAAGCCCTACACTAAGGAAAGAAAATACATTTTGAGTATCACTCAACAATTCATCAAAACTAAGGAAATAGAAGCCTAATTGTCTATTTATACTTATTATAAACAAAGACTAAATACCCTTAATGAAGGGTGCTTCTTTGGAGTGTAAAAGAGGAGTCTCAAAAGACCATAATACCCCTAAGTTGAGGAGCCTTTGGAGTGTTTCCAAGGCTGACTTGGAGTATATTCAAGGACCCTCTTCACATATTAGCAAGTACACTCCCTTGGATGAATGTCACATACTCGCACGAGCCTCTATCTTCATAAATGGTGCCTCAATAAGGAACTCAAAGATAATGTCACTTAGCTAGTCTTCATAATGAATCCATTATAATTTCAATAATAGAACTGCACAAAAATTTTAAATACAGTCTCAATAACCAGATCCCACAAAGATTCCCACATAATCTCAAATAATTGAATCACACAAGGATCCATCCACAACATCATTAGTAACAACCTCTCATTAAGAGAAACACACGTCACCTCGGCTTTTTATTCATGTCTCTTTTCCATCATCTTTTCTTGACATCATCTTTTCATATCATCTTCTTAATTCTCATATCATCAATTCATCAGTATAATAGTACCAAAAAACAAGAAAGCACCATAAAATTACTAGTTTCACAACAACAAAAAATCAAATAATCCCATCATAATTATCCACAAAAATAACTTAGTTAATTTTCATCACTAAAATTCAACAAAAATAATTCATAATAATCTAGCAACCGAAGTTCAGCGAAATATCAAACACAAGCAACCAATAAGTTCACTACTCTAACAAGTCTTTTCCTATTAATAATAACCTTTATACCTAATTAACAGATACTAATTGAAGTCTCCCAGATTTTCACTCAAAATTACTAAGATACTAATTGGAATCAACTTCATTTCAATTTGGCTATGTTAATATAACAATTAGAATCATTTAGATACCAATTAGATCCAACCCAATAGTCAAAGATTACACAGGCACAATAGAGAGAAAAAAAGGAAAACAACTTCTAAATGCCATATAGACTTTCGAAGATTAAGTGTGGGGCCCTACACACCATTCTAAGAAACTCTACTTGATATTACTCTTGTACTTCTGGGACCGTCGAAACATGGCTCTGATACCAATTGTCATGACCCAAACTATTGGACCATACGGGCACCTATGCTATTCTAAGCAGCTAGGAGAACCCTTATTACCCAAACTAAAAATATGTGGAAGACTTTTATTTTTAAGGGAATACTAGATTAAATATAATAAAGTAAATTAAATACTAATAAATAATTTTTTTCAAAATTTTCTTACAAATGTCCTTCATTATCTCAAAACTTGGCCAGACATGTACAAGAGCTATCTACTACAGCATAGACTGATAATAAAATAAATAATACAAAGACTCTAACATTTGCCAGGATGAAAGTGCAGAAGCTAGTGCTGAATATCGTCATCCATCTAGTAACTGCAAACTAACTTACATCCAGTCTAAACCCCAAGAAAAAATATAGAAGAGTAGGATCAGTACAACCACACGTACTGGTAGGCATCATCGGCCCACCGTGTTAGTCAATATAATCATAAAATAGAGTTAAGAAAAATAAATCATGACATTTTAAATGGAATATAATTCAACTATGGTTGTAATAACATTATTACTTTACCTATATAACTTATATCACCCAACTAATTTTTCAACTCCATTAATATTATATTCACTGTTAACATACTCTAGCTTCATTAATTCACACCATCAACCACAATCCAACGCTAATACATCACTATTCATCTTTATTCACCTTATCTTTTTTATTTCAAATATTCGCAAGAACAAACATGTAATCATAGAAAACCCATACTAAACTCTCAGACTAACAACCAAATACTCTCTTATAATATTAAAGAATGATAACTAGTCATTCTGGAAAGCTAAGATTATAATACGTGTATATGAAGCAAGTCAACCAACATATAAGTAAGTATAAAGTTTCACTTTTTCAAATGCATATCACACAATCAATCTCAAGGATATAATCAAGTAGGGAATACAAGTCAACTCACATCTCGATAAGACACACCAGAGAAATCAAGTCTCATTAGCAATCTTTAGTGTCGACCACATTGCTACTAATAATCATTTCGAAAGTAACAATTATATCCTTCTAAATCTCATAATTAGAACACCATTAGCATATTATCAGCTTATTAAACCACACGACATTTCAAAATCAACACTAACTTGTACACACATGCTAAGGGGCTAATTTTTCCCGACTAGTCATTACCTGCGGGGGACAATCTAAGTCCATGTAGCGTACTGGTATGGTACCCGATCCTCCATAAATAAATATTATCAGTATTCATATTTGTACTGACGTGATACCCGATCCTTCATAAATAAATAATATCAATATTCATATTTATACCAGTGTGGTACCCAATCCTCCATAAATAAATATTATCAATATTCATATTTGTACCGGCGTGGTACTTGATTCTTCATAAATAAATAATATCAATATTCATATCCATACTGGTTTGGTACTCGATCTTTCATAAATAAATAATATCAATATTCATATCTGTACCGGTGTGGTACCCGATCCTTTATAAATAAATATTAGCAATATTCATATCATTACCGGTGTGGTACACGATCCTTCGTAAAAAAACATTATCAATATTCATATCTGTACCGTCATGGTATTCGATCCTCCATAAATAAATATTATCAATATTCATATTCGTACCGGTGCAGTATCCAATCCTTAATAAATAAGTAATATCAATATTCATATCCATACCAACGTGGTACCGATCCTCCATAACCATATTATATACACTTTATTAAATTCACGCTATCTTTCGGGATGCAATATGACATACTAAATTTACAAGTGCACTTAAAATCATAAAAAAATTCGATCAAGTTCTTTCATTTATCAATATTTTAACCCTCTCATGGATATTATTTCAATAGTTCATCACAATCATCAATAATTAATTCATGACACTAATACAAGGAGTTATCATTATCAAACAAATTTCTCATAAGCACAATTCAATAAATTGTCATTTAACACTTAAGCATGCAAGTTACTATTGGAGCATTACTTGTTCATTAATTATTAAAATGTCACTACCTTTTTCCATATACTGTAATCATACACTAATTTAATTCATCTATCCTTTAGATATTTCTATGATCATCAATACTTGATCCTATCATTATTCTCCTCATCATATTATGGTCCAATACATGCAACTTAATATCATTATAACTCAACTAGGTTTATCACTAGAACAACTAAGAACTATCATGTCCACATACTTCATTTAAAAAATCTCCTTGCACGCTCATAGCACATAATATCGAAAGTATCACCTAATTAATCAATAATATAGTTTTTGGGATAAAAGTTAAGTTCTTGTGTCTTTATCCACCGCAACTTCATGCCTGCAAGCCTAGACATGTTTTATCCCATCAATTCTAAATTATGAAAAATGTAAAATAGCATAATATTCTACTCATTAAACCTAGCCTACCTGGACGCCAAGCTTTTGGAAGAAGTAAGCTGCAATAAGGATGCTCTTTCCTTTCCTTTATGCCTTGGAATAATCAATCATCTAAAAATCAAGTAATTATAAGAGTAATTAAATAATTACTCTTCAAATAAATATCTTTAGGATTCAAACCCATTAATTCAAGGTCTATATCATCCCCAAGTTTAATTAATGATTAATTAGCTCTTTCAAGCTTAGTCCATCTCCATTAATAGAGTTTTTATGCTAAAGATCCCATCTTTACAGAATTTAAGGTTCCTAATCATCAAAATTCATAATCTAGTTTATGAAATTCATGTTAGGAATCTTTAATTTATAGCTTAGAATCAGATCTAGATCATATTAAAAACACCCATGCATATTCCGCAAAAGAATTCCATCATTAAAGGTCTTTTTAAGGATTCTAAGATGTTAAAGAATTAAAAACAGAGAAAATAATGTAAAAACTTACCTCAACGAAGGAATTTTACCTTAACATTTGGAAATTACATATCAATGGATGGGGAATAAAATTTGGGGTTTTAAGACCTAAAATAGGGCTGAAGTTGATTTAAATATCATCAGACTTTTCGCGACAGCGAAATCCCATTTCAGCCCAAACAGTGCTCAATAAAATAGTCATAACTTTTTGCTCCAAATTAGTATTGATGAACGATTTATTTCATTGAAAAGAGGACTCATATATATTTGATTTGGTATGTATTAGACCTATTTAATCCTTATAATCTAGGATATCTGGTCATTTTAAGTTAGCCCTAATAGAAACCCATATCAGAACTGCATCGGAAAGAAAGTTATAAACATAATTTTATATTAAGAATATTGTATGACCTTAATTCATACCTAAAGAACTTTTAAACTAAAGTATTGATATTATAACTTATTAATAATTAAATTAATCGAGCTTGAGTCTATCTAGATACATCCGAAGCTAAAATCATCACCGAAAAATTTGAGGTGACATAATAAATAATATATTGTTTATTTTGGACCCAAATTAATATCGAGATATAAAAATTCAGAATTTTCATAAATTTATTTTGGATAATTTAATAACGAGGAAATGGGTTGTTACATTAACTCAGCTTCTAGGTGCCACAACTTCTATCTAATCAACTGACCCTCTCATTTTGCTACGAGTCCTTTTTGTTGGCTTCTATAATATAGGATAGATAGTTGTTTCACTGATTTTTTTTCCCTAAGCTTCAGCCTTCCTATTTCCCTCACCCTTTTATTGGTGAAAATCTTTTGTAAGTGCATTAACACTTATCGTTGTTTATGATTCTCTTTTCTTTGGATTTCATTTGATGAAAATATATGTAATTGAAATTTTCCTTGTCTATTGCTAGATTTACTAGGTAATATGCTAACTTATTCCCTTTCCCTAATATATGTTGATACTGAACTTGGTTATTTTCTATTAGCTCCTTTATGCGTAATACTCTTTCCAATATGTTCCATGGACATTCCCTTTAAATGATAGAAGCTTACTTTTCCATTCTTGCAATTTCGAGCTGATTCTGTGCATTATTTAAATATAATAATCCTTCTTCTTTATCATATAGAAGATGGGGCATTCCAAGTATGTAAACGGGAATTCTTTCCTCAGAATACCTATGTCTACTTCTGCTACTATTACCTCCCCCTGAGAAATAATCTTGTGTAAATATATTTCACTCTTGTCTTTATTGGCCTTCTGGCCTAACATTCTCTCATACTTCTCCAAAACTCATGTGACAAGCTTCATTGTGCCAGTCTTTGCTTTACAAAGTATAATCACGTCATCAACAAAGGCTAGATGATTTATTTTAGACTTTTTATAAGTACTCCAAATATCTTAAACTCTTTCTTCAACATCAATAACTTTAGAACTCTAGACATCAGATCTGCTATCAATATAAAAAGTGTAGGAGATAATGGGTCTCCCTATTTCAAACCTATTGGGGATTGAAAGAAACCTTTACGTTGATCATTTAGCAGTATAGAATACCAATTATTGCCAACTAACCTAAACATCATATCTATTATTCTTTCGCCAAATTTTATTCTTCTCATGACTATTGTTAGGAACAATCATTCAACTCTATCATAAGCTTTCATCATGTCTAATTTAATGACCAAGTTAGGCATGTCTTATCTCTCTTTTTGATTGTAGTAATGATTTTTTGAACTACCAAGATATTTTTAGCAATGTTTTTCCCATATACAAAATCATTCTGCTCTTTTGATATGGTCTGTGGTAGTAACTCCTTAATTCTATCATGTGTAGTCCTTGAGAATGTTTTGTTATCAAAGTTACTCAAATATATAGGCCTCATGTATGAAAATATATTAACCACTACTTTTATTGGTAAAAATATAAAATTTGTATGAGTGATAAATCTAGGCAATTCTTATCCAGAGAAAAAGGCTCCCACTATTTTGTAGATGTCTTCTCCAGATATTTCCGAAGTATCCTATAGAAGGCCTTTGTCATTCCATCGGTTCCTCTACACTCTGTGTGTTGAGTCCCATAATTGTAGCCTTGACCTTCTCCTTACTTAGGATTCTATTCAAATTCTCATTTTGTTCATTACTGATTATTCTTGATAGTTCCTCAAGCATAGTAAAATCTTCTAACATCTTCTTGCTTGGTGAATTGCTTTTGAAAAAACTCCACAACAGCATAAAAAATATCATTTGTTGATCTAACCATACACCCTTCTTATTTTGTATTCTCTTCTTTTTAAGTTTGCTTTTCTTTTCTTAGACTATGGTATGAAAATATTTAGTGTTTTCACCCATCTTTAAATCATTCAAAGCCTATTTTCTACTTCTAGAAGTCTCTCTCTCTATAGTTGTTTATACAACTTTACTTGACCTTAATGCGACTTTTCTCTATTAGCCCTTGAAGGATTTTTTTCAAACTAAATCTCTCTCACTCTAGTGATCTCTTCTAATGTTGCAATTTTCTGAAAAATATTCCCAAATTTATCCTTGCTTTGTTAGATCAAAGTTGTTTTAGTTCTTTTCAGCTTGTGATGACATATTATGAAAGCATTACCTTAAAATAAGTTTTTCAATTCTACCTTATTATTTTCATGAAAGACACTTCTTTGAGCTAGAAATTTAGAGATATAAATGACTTAAAATACTGGTCATTGATACTACTGAACTTGCTTTAAAATGGTGTACGATCCGACCCACTCCTGATCAAGTGCTAAATCTCTAAAATTGGGAATAAAGTCTGCATCATATCATTGCATAACACTCTGTCCAGCCTTTTAAAAATAAATTCAACATCTATTTTTTCATTCCATATATATATTTGCTCCTTTTGAATTCATGATCTTTCAAGTTGTACACATTTATGCAATGCTCAAAATCTTCTATTTCTATTAGTGTAATTGGAAGTCTTTCACACTTTTCTTCTTTATTAATGATCATATTAAAATCACCTCCTACCAATCATGGAACTTGTATTGATTTTGTTAGATCTCCTAATTATTTTCATAGCAGTAGCCTCTCAATCTAGGAACATTTTCCATAGACTAAGGTAACCATGACTATTACCCATTGCTACTGATTTTCCAACTTTACAGTAAGTTGTTTCTCTTCATTTATTACAATAGTAAATTTAATTACTGAATCCATAAAGGCCCAAATTTTACTTGTAATATTTGACAATGGATTTTGCATTTTCAACCTTCTTCTGTATTTTTTATGTTTTGCTTATCCTGCAATGGTTCTGTCAACACTGCAAAATAAAATTAATGTCTTTTTATTATGTTATCAGTTTACTGAATTTTTTTTGAATGTTCACCGATCTTATATTTCACATCAGAACATTCATCTTGACATATATTTGGAGGTATGACTTCTAGTTTGCATTGAATTTGTATGAGGGAATTTTCCTTTCTTCTTTTTCTTTTCATATTATTCCTTGATTTTATCTATTTGCTTGAGAAATAGATTGCCTTCAATTACAATTCTTTAAATGTTATGTTCTAGGTCTTCCTCATCCAAGTCTTCCCTCTTCTTGTTACTTACTTTTATTTAACTTTCGCAATGCAAGTGGTGCTGCTGCATTATTGTCATATTCAAAAACCACTAACGCACTTGTGCTCTCCTCCTGATTAAAAACTCCTTGTAACTTGGTATCTCCTTCTACATCTCCTTTTACTTCACTCCTACCTGATTCTCATCTATTGTTGTTTTCTTAGCTATCTGTGTACACTGCTTATCTTTGTTGGTATTTTCAATTGCATTTCATTATGTACTTTTCCAAAACAATTATTTACCAATTTCTTTGTGCTTCCTTATGGCTTTTCATCTTAGAATCCTTTTCTCCTGATGTCTAATCTACATGATCTCCTCTTAATGCTTCAAAAATATTTGATACTTTTACTCTTTTTGTTTATTTTTCTTCCACTTCTCCTACTATATGTCCATATTTGTCTCTTTATATTTGCTTTTTTTTGTTAACCATTCATTTGTTAAAATTGCTTTCCGTTCCTTTGTTTCTACTTACACCCTTCTTTTGATTTAAATCAACTCAATTACTTTGTTTTGTCACATCCTCTTCCTTTTTCTCTATTTTTGTCATGTAGCTCCGAATGAATATTCCAACAACTTTCTTCATTATGTCCTTGCAGGAAATACTCCTTACAATATTTAGGCATATAGTCATATTAAATTTGAATCCACTTAGATTTAACTTCACCAATAATATCATCCTCTTCATTAATTCTTACTCTTTGTGGTAGTTTTTTTTACTAAATCAACTTTTACTTTCACCTTTGCATAGCTAGGTCTTGTTTGATTTCTTGTAGCCATGCCCATCGTCAACGATTTTCCTACCGCTGAAGTAATTGAAAAGATTGCTTCTTTAGCAAAAAAGTTTGGAAGGAGATCAGACATTGAAATTCATGCAACATCAATTGTAGTCTCCACATCAGGTACAAATGAAGGATCCCACTTCAAAGTCCTCATCTATCGATACACCTATTTTTCCTTGATATAATATATTGCAGTGAAAAGCAATTGCACATAATCCTCCAATCCTCCCTACCTAATGAGAATATTTCTTGCATCCATTACCCCAATAGTATATTCTCCTTTAATCCCACATTGCCCCGATATTGATTTACTTAGCTCCCAAATGTTTGATTTTGCAAAGGAAAATTTTTCAATTATTGCATACTGTAGATTCTCTTGTATGTTAAGATTATGAACTTCTGAATACTTCCACGTAACACTTGGTTTACCTTACAACATTATCACCAATTTGGGGAAACTCTAGGTGCATTGGTGTTGGGTACTTCAGGCTTTAAATATTTGCATAGTTGGGTGTATATAGAGCTAATTGTTGTTATTCTATGGTCTAATAGTAGCTTTTAGTAATGATACGTATAGTGGGGTGCCAGAGGTGGTGGCTATAGTGGCTGATGATAGTTTGGATTTTTAGGATTTTTCGACGCTCAATGAAATAAATGCTTAGTTCTTTCCTTAACAAATAAGAGATAACATTGGCGGCCAAATTTGTTAATTTAAAGACTTCCCCTTGTTTCCAACACTTCATAGGGATGCCTTTCTACTACTATTAGTCTAGCTATTGAAAATATTAAAAAAATAAAAAATTGCACTATCATGATATCTATTTCTTTCTAGCAATAAATAAAGTAAAGAACAATTCCTCTTAGGTTTTGACAATTATGAGCACTCCCTTACGGTTTTTCTCCTGATTTTCTTATCAAATTTGAGATTTACTTTTCTTTGAAAGAAAGTCAAAGTGATACCATAATTACTTTCACCTTTCCTAAAAGAAAAATATAATTCTCTTTCATATTTGGCTAGCCTCTTTCTTGGAGGAAAGATTTTGTACCTTTGAGGATCTTTCTTCTTATTCCATAACACAATAGAATTCACAATGTAGTCATTTTAAATAATTTTATTTAGGGAGAAATTTTCTCCTAGTAGGTTTTATGCTTTTCAATATTATTTTTCACTATGTAGGTTGTTTGACCAAACCATATTAATAATATATTTTTAGTATATTTTTCTTTGTGACTTAAAATTATCGATTCTATCGTTTGTAGCTAATTAGCTTTCGTATGACGACCTCTCGAGCTCGAACCCAACAAGTGGTATCAGAGCCTATGGTTCAAACGTCTGTTGGTTCTGATTAAGGACATATTAAGATCAAAGTTGCAGCCAATTTGTCGATAGTGAAGATATTTTGTCTAAAAAAGACTACATGTGAAGACAATTGTCAGTCATATGTTCAACAATCCTACTACTAAATTTTTTAAAACAAAGCTCACTTTTAATACTGAAAAGAGCTTCAATATTATTAATGCAAAAGACTCTATTTTGAACATGTCAAGCAGTAGTAATAAAGATTATGTGAAGAGAAAAAACTCATGCACGTGACATGAAGAAGGTGGATCAACAAGAAAATCAAGCTAGAAGAGAGAGATTTATTAAAAATATTGTCCTAATCTTACCAAATTTGAGTTTTACTTTTCTTTAAAAGAAAGGCAAAGTAAAACCATAATTACTTTCACTTTTTATGAAAGGAAATTATAATTTTCTTCCATATATGGCTAACATCTTTCTTAGAGGAAATATTTTGTACCTCTATAAATTGAGGATCATTCTTCTTATCTCATAACACAATATAATTTGAAATATAGTCCTTTTAAAGAGTTTTGTTCAGGAGAAATTTTTCTCCCAATAGGTTTTATGTTTTTCAATATGTAGGTTGTTTGACCAAACCATATTAATAATATATTTTTAGTATGTTTTTCTGTAATACCCCGTACGCTTGTAAGCTAGAAATCGGACCTTCATTCCTACGAGTGTAAACTCTAGTCCCATGATTCATACTAAAATCCATATTTTATGATCATTAATCTAGTGTGAAGAAAGATTATGGGTAGGAAAGATGTTCATAAGTGTCACTTAGATCCAAGTGAGCTAAGAGCCTTTGATTCGGCCAATTTTTGGTGTTCGATTTCACAAAGGTCATCTTTGAACGAGTATAACTTTTTATGTATGTAGAATTTTTCAGCTCAAGACCTACCAAATTGTAGATAATTGAGTTAAAATTCTAACAACACCAGTTTCGCCTAAATCTGATACCCTGGTGAGAAGTTATAACACTTTTTGTGAAAGGCAATAGCTCACCACAATTAAGCCGCATCGCGGTAAACCCCAAAATCACGTTTGTTCTTTTCCAGTAGCATACCATGATTGACCACTTTCGCACCAAAAATTACGGTGGATCAGGTACCACAATAGCACCGCATCGCGGTGGAGTGCGAATTCGCACTCGTCCTTTTCCAGTGAAGCAACGCAATTTCACCGCGTCGCAGATGGGTGTAAAATCGGGCTCGTCCTTTTTCCAGTAGTGCACAACGATAAGAACCGTGTCACGCTGACTTGTAAAATCGGCTTTCCAATTTCCAAAATTAATTTTTAAGGGCAATTTAGTCTTTTTCCCAAGCCCCATATCATGAAAAGATTTAACCTATTCTAAGCATATTATACCAATTTTTCACAAAATTACTCTCAAAGAAACCCTAGAGCTTCAATCTTAAACCTCAAGAAATCCAAATTCCACCATTATTTTTCCAAGATAATTTAAAATTCAAGGCTCCCAATTCAAGATCTTCAAGAATCAATCTCCAAGAGCACAAATAGGAATTCAATTCAAGTGTCTTCATCAATTTAAATCAATTAAGGAATGTGGGGTTTTCAACAAGGATAATGCTTTCATCCTTGTGTCAAAAAATAGTTTTTGAAAATTTTATATGAATTAACATGAGTTTCAAATTAGGGTTCATACCAAAATATTGCTATTTGAAGATTATGAGATTATAAGTGATTTAGATATTGAATTGCATGTCTACTTTCGTATTTTTAGACGTATGACACTGATATCCAGATATAGAATTGAATTATTAATAATTTCATTATTTAGCATGAAATTTATGATGATTTGACATGAATTTGATGCATGAGTTATCAAGCCCTAGTTGAATAATGATATTTCAAGAAGATTTTTCTTTTAAGCATCCCATGATTAGTTATATTCAAATTTTGACCAAGATTTAATCTTTTGATCTCAGCTTAGATATGGAATCCACTTTACAGTTTCAACTATAGTTTACAGTAAACCGAGTCACAAGAAGTTTCATTTTAAACCCTTATACTAGTTTTAAAAGTGGATTTCCTACAGGATGAGCATACATATTAAAAAGAGTAGTATTTAGCACTGAGTTAGGTATGTTTATATGCCCCAGAACTACGAGCCAATGTAGGTACAAATTATTAGATTATTCTCATTTCTATATGGATGATAGTTCAAGATATGATCACTTAGATTAGGTTATACTTCGTGGCAAGATTATGATACCTCTCCCCAACGTGAGGTTTTCCCATAAGGGAACTAGACGTTGGACTCCAGGTTATCTCATATGGTTTATGTCGGTTAGAATAACCTCCCTACAGACTACAAAAAAAAGTAATCCTAATAGAAAAGAATAGCAGAACAGCTTTTAGAAACTAAGTGTAAAGGCTCACGATTTTACTCAGATATTGTTTTACATAAGTCACTATCCATGAGATTTCAGCATTTAGTCTACAGATACAAAGGTAAGTCCTTTTACACTTAGCCTGCATCATTTGAAAATAGACTTACTTTGGTTCTACTTATGACATTAGCAGAAAGAGTAAAAGTACAGCTTTTAGAACTAAGTGTTATGACTCACAAGATTTATATACTATGTTTTGTCACCGTCATTCATGATTCTCAGTTTTAAGTTATTCCAGCCAAGGTGAGTCATTTATACTTAGCATGCATCATTTACTAGTTTATATAAACACTGAGCTATTGTTTCTCTTATGCATTCACCCACGCATGCTCAATACATTCCAAAATTATTGATCCATATATACATCTATGTGCTACATTGTTTAATAATGTAGGTGCCAGTTCAGTTACAGTCCATATACCATGATTAGACAGTTGCAGATTCCAGCTAGCAGATGATAAGTCATCCAACTTCGGGGACTTCAATTAGATGTTATTTATGTACCTTTTTTCTTACTCATATGTATAGATTAGTGGTAGCTAGAGTCGCATCCCAGCTATCTATAGTCAGTATAGTAGAGGCTTCATAGATGTTGATACAAGAATAACCCATAAAAGAAGCTAAGAACCAAAAATAATACAAAGAGAAGAAAGATAAAGAATAGAAAGTCATGGATTCAACAACACAACACATGAATTAAACTATAAAAAAAAGAGAAAAGAGCATAAATAAAATTGATAGATAGTAAGACATACACCCACACCAATGAATAGCACCAAAGTGTGTATCAAACACCAAGATATACAACACCAATGAAGGATAACACCACACTCTTAACTGGACATAAAGGGATTCAATATCCTCAAACACCTACCTTTCTTTCTAAAGTGTCAACAAGAGTGATTCCACACTCAAAGATGACCCTAGTTCCAATATCTTTTCCAAGACCTACACTAAGATAGCCTTTCCAAGCCCTACACTAAGGACAGAAAATACAATTTGAGTAATACTCAATCAATTCTTCAAAAATTAAGGAAAGTAAAGGTATAAGTGTCTATTTATAGTTATTACACAAAAGGACCAAATTGCCCTTAATGAAAGCCATAAAGTAGGTGCCCCTTGAGTATAGTCTTTTGGAGTGTAAAAACCACTATGCCATTAATGGATAGATGCCTCTTGAGTGTAGAACCCCTCCTTCTCTCTTTAATTTGAACAAGGATTTGTAATGGTTCTAAAAAGGGTCTTCAAGCACTTGCAAATTCGAAGCTTGAACCTTTGATAAGACCTTGTAATCCTTGTGCTCTTTATGCTTGTATCATCCTCTCCATCTTGAAAGGAATTTATCCTTAAATTCATACCTTGCAAAACCAAAGAGAGGGAAAACAAGCACATAATCCTCATGATAGGAGGGTTAGCATTAGTACCACAAATTATATAACCATGCCAAGGGCGTACACTTTTCGAATACAACCAACAATCCCTTGTTATGATCATGAAATACTTACTACAAGCATTACAAAGGACATGGCTAAGATAGACATCAAGGAGTAAGGAATACAATCCGATACTATCACATATATCATTAAGCCAAGGTTGTTCACATTTGAAATATATCCATGGGTCATTTGTGTGTGACATAAAAAGCTTAGCATGAATGGCACAAAGGAACTGTCTTTGGAAAATATCAAGAGATAAGAAAACTACAATGGTCTTAATGGCTTTACTATACCAAAAAGGTAAGACTACCTTTATCTTAGAAACCATAGGATACATTTGTTTCATTACCTCTACAAAGGACCTCATCAAGTATGGTGCCACTATTGATTTTAAGGTCCGCCTCACACACATATAATTATCATTTAAACAAGGAAAATAGCTACCAAACTTCCTACCTCTACATAATACAAATTCCAAATTAACATGGTTATCATCATAGGTAAAGAAGTAGTATAGGAAAGAATCAAGTGTGAAGATATCTTGCCAAGGGGGTACACTTTTAAAATACAACCATCAATCCTTTGTTTTAACCATGAAACACTTAGTATGATTAGTACAAAGGATAGGGATAAGGCAAATACCAAGGAAAAATGAGCACAAACTGAGAAAATCCCTTCCCCATCCCACTAGTGCATCGGGATCAAATGGATGAAGTAACCCAGAGCATAAGTCGAGGCTTCTCATACCTTTTACTAGAGGGTAAAACTCATAATCATACAAGGCATTGGTCTTTAAGAGAAGACAAACATTCAAGACTAAAGGATTGTGGTCTAGAATTCCTCTCCTAAGAACAAGCACGCCATTATCTACAAATTTCCCAAATACGTGATCACTATGAGCAAAATTAAATTTTATCACATAAGCTCAAAGGGTCATATCCCATATCATGATCAACATTGTAAGCATCAACGCTAGCTTGAAATTTTTTTGTCACACCATTCACATATCAAGTAGTGAGCTATATTCAAGAGAAAATTGATCATCATACACACCAAAGTACTATCAAGGAAGGATGCATGTACTTTTATACTAGATATACCCGAAATGAAATCACCTTGGTTATTAATAGTCACATCATAATATTTTAAACTTGAGGTAGTGTAGAGTGTAACATAGTTACCTTGGTTTTTACTAAAGCAGCCCACTTGCTTTGAAATCTCGGCCAAGAGTGCAATTGGAATACCAACATGTTTGGGAGGGATTTCTTTTGGATTATCCTTTGGGAATATATCATCTTGTACCTACACATAAGAAGAATCAATGCTAGGCAAAATTCTAGCACTTGGGTTAGTGAGTAACAAGGGTTTTTTGTGGACAAGATCCACAATCAAGCATTTTCTTCCCTTTCTAACTTCACTACTCACGACTTTTCTTTCTCTTTCCCTCTTTTCTTCACATTTATTTGTACCTCACCATAGAACTTCTCTCCATCTTAAGGCTCGACATTATTCTCCTTGGAAACCAAAACTTGGTAGTTCAGATTTTGAGCTAGTATTTGAGTACTAAGTCCTTCTTTTCGGACTTGGTTCAATTGAAGAGGTAAAGGTCTATTTAGCTCTCGATTTAGTAGACTTTGGGCTTGATAGTTTGGATTTTATGGAGGCTTTGGTGGACATAGTCTATCAACAGCCGCTTTCATTCTAATCACGTCACCCTTTATTGAAACCATATCCTCCTTCACTTCCCCTATAACCGAGTTTAACTTTTCAAAACCTATATTTATCCTAGCCATGTCATTAGACAAGGCCTTAAGATGAGCTAATATGACTCCACCAACATTATTTCCCAAGGGTTGGGATGTAGTACCCTCGAATTCCATTGCTCAAGTACCTAAAAGAAACAAGAAAACCTACAAAATAAACAAACAAATTAGTTTAAATAGCCTCACCAACTCTCCCACTCTCAGATTCTTACCTCACACTTGGTCTCACAAGTGTTGAAACTTTGGATTGTACTTAGTGAGTGATTGAGGGATGAATCTACTTTGGCCCAAAATAGATTTTAGTTTGATATGACTCAAAGAAAATTTCTTATAAACTTGAACCAACAAACTACAACGAATTACAAATAAGAAAAGCATAAAAGAAATATTGACATGAAACAAAGGACTCTAAACTAATTATCAACCTAGTAGATAGTTACTAGTTTGCTAATTAGTAATAGAATCAACACAAATGGAACTATAAACAACAAATAGAAACTAGGAATATAATTTTAGAGCTTAATTCGATTGTTCATACAAGTGGTGATGTGGCAGTAGGTGATTGGACGTCACTTTTCAAAAATTTCAATTATCAATCTTCTTGGCTCGGGCAAACAACACCTTAGGAAAGAAGAGTAACAATTTTAAGGGGGAAAATGCAAGTTTGAAGCCTTTTTAGACTTCAAATTGAATTTGAAATGGAAGTGGTTTCCCCCTTGTACTTGTTTATTCTCTTTGTCCCTTTCTTTTTTTGGATGAAATAGAATATGCTAGGGAATATTCTTGTACAAACAACTAGTATACTTTTTTCTTCCCTCTTTTTAGATCAAACAAGCTCCTTGAATATTCTTCTTCAACAAGATTTGAAGATGATGAAAGAAAAAGAGGAATATTCAAGAGTTGACTAAGTTTTACCATTAGGCAAATGAACCCTAAATTCAATTTTTCTTTTAGATCTAGCTTCCCTTTGCCAAGCCAAGCACAACAAGCACAAAATCACTTCAATAAATATCACAACCACTAAGACCACACGGATCCACCTCTAAAAGCTTCAAAACATGCCTCAACAATGGTGGACAAGACTTAAAATCAACTAAATCTTGCTTCAAACTTAGATCTAGACTCTTGTGGTGCTAGTGAGCAAGGATCTAGCACTAGAAACTTTCAAAACAAAGTAAACTTAGTAGATCTAGCTTTTAAAATTTGGATCTACCACTAATAACATGAGATACAACCTTTTTTGTGATTTTTCTTATCTCTAGACTCTTTTTTGTGGAGATTTTCTTATGATAACAATAAACCAAGACTTAGAGTTATAGGAACAACCCTAAAATGGGGTTCTTGATACCAAATGATACAAGAATAACCTATAAAAGAAGCTAAGAAACAAAAAACCAAAAATAACACAAAGAGAAGATAGATGAAGAAGAGAAAGTCATGGATTCAATAACACAACACACAGATTAAACTAGAAAATAAGAGAAAAGAGAATAAATGAAATGGATAGATTATGAGACATACACCCACACCAATGAATAGGACCAAGGTATGTATCAAACACTAAGACACACAAAACCAATGAAGGATAACACCACACTCTTAGGTGGACATAAAGGGATTCAATATCCTCAAATACCTACTTTTTTTGCCAAAGTGTCAACAAGAGTGATTCCACACTCAAAGATAACCCTAGTTCTAATATTTTTTCCAAGAACTAAGATAGATTTTCCAAGCCCTACAATAAGGAAAGAAAATACAATTTTAGTAATATTCAACCAGCTCTTTAAAAACTAAGGAAATTAAAATCCTAAGTGTCTATTTAAAGTTATTAGACAAAAGGACCAAATTGCCCTTAATGAAAGCCATAAAGTAGGCGCCCCTTGAGTGTAAAAACCACCATGCCCTTAATTAATAGGCATATCTTAAGTGTAGAACCTCTTCTTCTCTCATTAAGTTGAGCAAGGCTTTGTAATGGTTCCAAAAAAGGTCTTCAAGCACTTGTAAATCCAAAGCTTAAGCCTTTGACAAGAACTTGTAATCCTTGTGCTCTTTATGCTTGTATCAGATGTCAGTCAGAGTTAGTTATACAATTTCAGTTCTGCTCTTCAGCTCTATCAGAATGTAAAATTATATCAGTATTGTATTTTTCTTAGATTTCATCATGATTACATTTTTGCACATAAACTCAGTCATTTTATGCATATTTAAATCAGTTGCTTAACAATATTCCTGTGCAAGGGTTATCTTGGGATCACTTGTAGTCTTAAGCACCATATTACGACTAGGGGTAGTCTCGGGTCGTTACAAATTGGTATCAAAGCACAGAGTTCAAGTGTCCTAGGGTATCTGTGAAGCTGTATCTATTAGATTCTTATGAAATAGTATGGAGACGTCTTTACTTTTCTTTAAGAGTCTATAGGACATTTAAAAAAACTTTCTTTCATACTATAGGTCGTGCTGTAAATTTGTTCTCTTATAAACTTTTCTCGGTTCATGGATAACTCTATAATTCTCCATTTTTGTATTATTCCTGAGATAAATCATTAGCAAGTTCTAATTTTTTCCAAGGTAATGCTCTCAGATTTAATATCAAAAACTTCAGAAGTCACACATAGGGCTTGAGAGGAACTCCCTAGTGTGTTAAGTTTCTTAAGTTGAAATTTTATGTCCTTATCCATATGAGTTGTGTAGTTAAGATAGAATATGTTATGAATTTAGATTTCCCATTAATCCCTTTTATCTAAATAGTGCTCATGAGAGGAGATAGTATAACCCAAAGTATTAAATGGAGTTTGCATTTAAGGGATGTTATGACCTTGAGTGTTATGATTCATAAGTGGTAGGCCCTTCTTATAATTAGAAGTATGGGTTTAGAAGTGCAATGACAAGAAAGATGGTAATGGCGATTGATCGAAAGTATATGGATGAGCTTATGTGTATTATAGAGTTTTGGTTAAAGTGATATGTTCTTGTGTGTTAGTTTAGAGGTAATGAATATGGTATAAGTTCCTTGGTAGAAGGTAGAGAAAGAGGGATTAGTTAAGTTGAATTGATATTTGCTTGAAGTATGAACAGAGTTATTAATGGTACTTATTTTGTTAGAAAAATATTGGTTATTAATTTAGACATCCCCTGAGGTTGCAAAAATAAGTTTAGTTGAAACTTATAGAGCCATGAAAGTAATCTAGATATATAGGTGGGTAGGTACTAGTGTTTCTTGATGTTTTATTTTATAGCTTTCAAGTGAGAATAATATGTTAGACTAGATTGATTAATCATGTCTAGCACTAGACACTAGTTTGAACAGTGGATGATAAAAAGGTAGAAATAATGATTGCTTGGTTAGTGATGCTATTTATATGGAGGTGAACTAATAGGCTTGAATAGTGCATGTAAGAATTTAAGTTTGTTGATTTGAAATTTAGCATGATGTTGTAAGTATGATTTAGAGGTGTACCTAAGTTGATATAGGGTTGCATTATTTTTGAAGTTTATTAAGTGTTGTGCATGGTTAATAGTACCCTTGAGTTTGTTAAGTGGAAGAAGGTTAGTTATATGGTACATAGTGTTCCTAATAGCTAAGTTAAGGAGTTATAGATAGATGGTGTTGAGTCTTTTAAGTATGATTTTGATTCTCATGGCTTAAGTTTAAAGGTGTGATATTAGTAGGCTATGAAGGGAAAAGAAGTGAATTATATATTTAATGAGACCAGTATATTATCGAAAAGGGTGTAAGTATGTGATGATTATTGAAGCTAAAGAAGAGTTAAGAATAATATATATCAAGGGAGTATTTAGGAATGAAGTTAGTATAGTTTTTTAAAAGGTATTAGTATAGTTTTTTAAAAGGTTGGGAATGTCCATGTTAAGTATTAGAATCTAAGTTTGAATCTTTGAAGATTAAGCTAATAGAAAGTAGAGTTGAAGAACTAGATGGTATGAACTCATGGTATAGTGATACTCCTGAAGATTCTAAGTTAGTAAGTGTTCAAGTTATTAGATGATGACCATTGAGGGTATAGAAAGTTAAGAATTGAATCTCACAAGGAAGTATTAGCAATGGGTTTTTACACTTTCAAATGTAGTCTTTCAGGTTGAGTTTATTAATTATGTGTATTATTATATTTCAAACTCTAGAGTAAAGCGGTTGCAGTCCAATTAGAGTTTATTATGTGGTCTTGCAGACTTAGAATGATGGCATAAAGCTAAGAGAAAAATGATAGAATAAGTAACCAAGTCAAGCTCTCATATTTTAGTAGGGATATCAGTATGTTGTAGAATAACAGTAAGAGAGGATGATGCCCAACCCATCCTTATTCTAGTATTTGTACTTTGATTATCCTGATATCTACTCATGCCTTACATGTCAGTTCCATGATCATAGTTCATGTTCATGCACAAAATAAAGAATCATATACTCTCCCAGTTTCTAGTATAAGGAGTTCCAGTTCATTCAGCAGTACGAATCATGTCCCAGGAAATTATGAACTCCAACTCAGGTCATGCAGCTCATGACTCATATACTCATGCTTTATAGCATGTTCAATTTTGGATACTCATGCTACACTCTTAATAGTCAGTAAAATGCAAACTTTGCCATGTATATCCTCAATTTTAATTTTTGTAATGAATCCATGTCGTGAATACTCTATTCCTCAGGCCTCAGTAAAGTGTCAAGTTATGCTTAGTATCTCTTCATATTTTTGGTCCTGATATTCTAACCTTTCAGTGACCTCTTAGGTTGAGATAGTGATGATGAACAATTGTGTAGATGGGAGAGAGTAAATGTGTTATGTTGGAAAAGATTGGTGTATGCTTGTTTTATGTAAGTCGATAAGTTTGAAGGAATATTGAGGTAAAGCTTTTTGTGTATGACTTGATTAGTTGAGAATATTATAACTTTTTTATATGTGTCTTCCTAAGAATAGTGCATGGAAGTTTTTATTGATAGAGGTATTAGAGAATATGAGAAAAATGCTTTTATGGGTGTTTTTTCAAAAGTGTATATGTGGCTATGAAGATAGGCTTGAATGTCATGTTGGTGTATAAGTGGATAAATGCATTACACGTTAGTGAATTCCTAGTGAGAGGTTGATGTAGTTGTTGATGTAGTAATAAGAATTATTCATGAGATGAGAAGTTGTAAAAGTGCAGGGTGTATTGAATTCATAATTCAAACTAGTATTATGGTGTGATATGTGCAGTTTGTAGATTCGGGTAGGCTTGTATATAGTGAGAGAACTCGATTCAACTCAGACTTTAGTAGGTAGAGTTATCAGTGCCCATGTGAATATTTTTAGTAGTCTCAAGTGAAGTACAATTTAGAAGGAGGGTAGTATAGTTGAGGGAATATTTGAGAAGTGTTGTTAAGCTTGAAAGTAAGAAGTTACATTGCTTAAGGCCTAGTAATTCTATCCTAGCTTATGATTTATAGGCTACATTCCATGCTATAGATTTGTATCAATGATTATAATTTCTTATTCAGATGTCTTGTTCAAATCATACCCAAAGTTCTTTGCTCCCTAATATCGTTAGAATTTCCTAGAAGAGGGTGGAAGAAATACTCTACTTTGGTATAAGCATTCAGCATGATCTAGTCCATATAGCCTGCAATCTAGTTAGCAATCAAACAGATAAGATCTTATATATTTCCAACTTTCCATCTAGTTGTACTACCCAAAGTTTCATGAGTAAGGCCATTTCATGAGGTAAAATGTTCACATTTGTGCAAATTATAAATTCTGCTCATTCCATGCACCAGGTATCAGTTTCAAATTCAGATATTTAGTCATGATTCAGTCCATGAGTGTTCAGTGAATGATCTTAGTTTTCCAAGTATTCCAGCTCGGACAGTTTAATACCCATTGTATGATCTTAGCCTCATTGTTCATGATTTGTGCCTGCATAATTTATCGCTTCACAATTCTATATGTATGATTGTATCATGAACACTTCAACCAAATTCTAAACTCTTAGCATGAATCAGCTCCTTATAGTAAGTAAAGGCAAGTCAGCTCAGAAATCAGTTTCATGATAAAGCTTTTTAATATTTCAGACTTAGTCATGTAAGTATGTTCCCAAATATGCATGTTCGGTATGTGATCTCAGTTACCTTAGTTCAGAGCTCTTAGTCCAATCGGTCTAACTTGAGGACGAATGTCCCAAGAGGGAGATATTGTAATACCTCGTGCGCTTCTAAGCTAGAAATTAGACCTTCGTTCCTACGAATGTAAACTCTAGTCCCGTGATTCATACTAGAATTCATGTTTAATGATCATTAACCTAGTTTGAATAAAGATTATAAGGTGGGAAAGATGTTCATAAGTGTCACTTAGAGCCAAGTGAGCTAAGAGCCTTTGATTCGACCAATTTTTGGTGTTTGATTTCACAAGGATCATCTTTGAATGAGTATAACTTTTTATGTATGTAGAATTTTTCATATCAATACTCACCAAATTGTAGATGATTGATTCATCTTTCCAATGACACCAATTTTGGCTAAATTCGATACCCGGGCGAGAAGTTATAACCCTTTTTATGAAATGGGGTAGCTCACCGCGATCAGGACACATCGCGGTAAACCCTAAAATTATGTTTGTCCTTTTCCAGTATCTCACCGCGATTGTCCAATGTCACGCCAGAAATAACGATGGAGCAGGTACCACGATAGTACCGCATCGTGGTGGAGTGCAAATTCGCACTCATTCTTTTCTAGTGAAGCAACGCGACTTCTCCACGTCGCGCAGGGGTGCAAAATCGGGATCGTCCTTTTTCCAGTAGTGCACCGCAATAAGAACCGCGCCGCATTGACTTTCAAAATTAGCTTCCCAGTTTCCGAACTTAATTTGTAAGGGCAATTTAATCTTTTTCCAAGCCCTAAATCGTGAAAAACAAAGGATTTAACCTATTCTAAGCATATTATACCCATTTTTCACAAATTACTCTCAAAGAAACCCTAGAGCTTCAAATCTTAAACCTCAAGAAAGCCAAATTCCACCATTATTTTTCCAAGATAACTTAAAATCCAAGGCTCCTAATTCAAGATCTTCAAGAATCAATCTCCAAGAGCACAAATAGGAATTCAATTCATGTGTCTTCATCAATTTAAATCAATCAAGGTATGTGGAGTTTTCAACAAGGATAATTCTTTCATCCTTGTGTCCAAAAATAGTTTTTGAAGTTAATTTCATATGAAGTTACATGAGTTTCAAATTAGGGTTCATACCCAAATATTGCTAATTGAAGATTCTGAGATTATAAGTGATTTAGATGTTGAATTGTATGTCTACTTTCGTATTTTTATGTGTATGACACTAATTTCCAGATTTAGAATTGAATTATCAATACTTTTATTATTTAGCATGAACTTTATGATGGTTTGACATAAATTTGATGCATGGGTTACTAAGCCCTAGTTGAATATTGATAGTTCAAGAAGATTATAATTTTTAAGCATCCCATGATAAGTTATATTTAGATTTTGAACAAGATATGATCTTTTGATCTCAGCTTAGATATGGAATCCACTTTACAGTTTTAACTATAGTTTACAATAAACAGATTCACAAGAGGTTTTCATTATAAACCCTTATTCTAGTTTTAAAAGTGGATTTCCTACTGAATGAGCATACAGATTAAAAGGAGTAGTATTTAGCATCGAGTTAGGTATGTTTACATGCCCAGAACTATGAGCCAACATAGGTACATATTATCAGATTATTCCCATTTCTATATGGATAAAAGTTACAGATGTGATCACTTAGATTAGGTTATACTCCGTAGCAAGAGTATGACACCTCTCTCCAACGTGAGGTTTTCCTATAAAGGAACTAGATATTGGACTCCATGTTAGCTAACATGGTTTATGACGATTAGAAGAACCTCCCTATAGCCTATAGAAAAGAGTAATCCTAACAGAAAAGAATAACAGACCAACTTTTATAAACTAAGTGTAAAGGCTGACGATTTTACTCAGATATTGTTTTGCATAAGTCACTAGCCATGAGATTTCATCTTTTAGTCTACAGATACAAAGGTGATTCCTTTTACACTTACCCTGCATGATTTGAAAATAGACTTACTTCGGCTCTGCTAATTCCATTAGCAGAAAGAGTAAAATTACAACTTTTAGAACTAAGTGTTATGACTCACAAGATTTATACAGTATGTTTTGTCACCATAATTCATGATTTTCAGCTTTTAGTTATTCCAGCCAAGGTTAGTCATTTATACTTAGCATGTATCCTTTTACAAGTTTATATGAACTTTGAGCTATTGTTTCACTTAAGCATTCACCCCCACATGCTTAGTACATTCCAAAAGTACTAATCCACTTATACTTATATGTGCTACATTGTTTAATAATGTAGGTGCCAGTTCAATTGGAGTCCATATACCACGATTAGACAATTGCAGATTCCAGCTAGCAGATGATGAGTCTTCCTACTTCAGAGACTTCAGTTAGATATTATTTATGTACTCTACTTTCTTACTCATATGTATTGATTAGTGGTAGCTAGAGTCGCGTCCCAGCTATCTATAGTCAGTATAGTAGAGGCTTCATAGATGTCAGTCAGAGTAAGTTATGTAATTCAGTTCCGCTCTTCAACTCTATCAAAATGTAAAATTGTATCAGTATTGTATTTTTCTCAAATTTCATCATGATTATATTTCTTCATAGTAAACTCAGTCATTTTATACATATTTAAATCAGTTGCTTAACAGTATGCTAGTACTAGGGTTAGTTGAGAATTACTTGTGGTCCTAAGCACCGTGTGACGACTAGGGGGTAGTCTCAGGTCGTTATATTTTCTTTGTGACTGAAATTATTGCATTTATCGTTTGCAACTAAATAGCTTCCGTATGATAACCTCTCAATTTCAAACCCAACAATTTGCTTGGCAGTAAAATTAGAATAGGGAACTATAAATAAAATAAATTTACTATAAAACCCAATCCTACACACTATTATTAAACTTATTACAGGTCTATTTTGGATACTGATTATTATATAACTGATTAATATAATATATTATAAAAGATATTAATCCAATTTAAAAGTTTTTAAAGGCAAATTTAATTTGTTTATGCAAACATAATATAAAAAAATCTAAACTACATAGCATTTAAAATTTATTTGGGTTTTACGGTAGACAAAATGGTACCAGTGAAGGTCTACCACACGTATGGATTCAACTTTCAATGTCTTCTTCCTTTTTTCTCATCCTCCTTTTTATGTAATAAAAATTATAAAAATAAATAGCATGTTTGATCCCTCAAGTCATAGATCAAAGATTCAAAGTCATTGATCAATTCTGATTTTGATCTTTGTGGTATATGATTTTATACAATTAACCTTTACAACAACAACAATAACATGCCCAGTGTATTCCCACATAGTGGGGTTTGAGGAGGGTAGAGTGTATGCAAACCATAACACTAACTCAGATGAAGTAGAGAGGTTGTTTCTGATAGACCCCCGACTTAAGACTGATAGTAGTATAAAAAACACAAATCATAAATGCATATAAACTAGTACAGTTTGCAAAATAATACTACAACCACAAGATAATGCTAAAACCTATCTATCCAAAATAATATGCATCACTCAACACCACAAATAAGAAACTTCAGACACAAATAAAGAACACTCCCCTATTATTACCGACGTACTCTCACCACCTAACCTTCTACCCTAATCCGTGTTTTTCACATTTTCCTATCAAGGGTCATGTCCTTCATAAGCTGTAACTGCTCCATATCATGCCTAATCACCTTTTTCCAAAATTTTTTGGCCTACCTCTACCCCTCCTAAAACCATCCATAGACAGTGTCTCACACCTCCGTACTGGAGCATCCAAACCTTTCCTCATCACATGCCCAAACCAACGTAACGTTACTTTTCACATCTTTTCCTCCACTAAGGCCACTCCCACCTTCTCCCAAATAATCTTACTCCTTACCCTATTTTTCCTGGTATGGCCACATATCCATCGCAACATCCTTATCTTTGCAACCTTCAACTTTTGGATGTGGGAGTTCTTAACTGGCCAACACTCTGCTCTATACAACATAGCCGGCTGAACTGCCACTCTGTAGAACATCCCTTTAAGCTTTAGGGGCACCTTCTTATCACATAAAACTCCCAAAGTGAGCCTCCATTTTAACTACCCAGCCCCAATACGATACATGACATCCTCATCAATCTCACCATTGCCCTAAATCATAGTCCCCGGATACTTGAAACTCTCCTTCTTCTGAATGTCCTGAGAGTCCAGCTTCACAACCACATCAGCCTTCAGAGACACATCACTAAAATTACACTCCAAGTACTCCGTTTTGGTCCTTCTTAACCTAAATACTTTAGACTCGAGGGTCTGTCTCAAAATCTTCAACTTATCATTTACTCCTTCCCGAGTCTCTTAAATCAGAACCACATCATCAGCAAATAGCATACACCAAGGCACCTCTCCTTGAATATGTTGCATCAAAATATCCATCACCAAGGCAAATAAAAAAGGGCTAAGAGTCGATCCCTGATGCAACCCTATCAAAATCAAAAAGTGCTCTGAATCTTCACCTACCGTCCTCACCCGAGTCTTCGTTCCATCATACATGTCCTGAATTGACCTAGTATACTCTATGGGCATCCCTCTAGCCTCCAAGCACCTCCATAGAATCTCCCCAGAAATTCTATCGTAAGCCTTCTCATGATCAATAAACACCATATACAAGTCTTGCTTTCTCTCCCAAAACTGCTCTACTAATCTCCTCACAAGGTGAATGGCCTCAGTAGTCGAATGACCTGGCATGAAACCGAACTAATTCTCAGAGTTAGTCACGCTCCTTCTCAGTCCCAACTCTACCACCATTTCCCAAACCTTCATAGTATGACTCAACAACTTAATGCCTCGATAGTTATTGCAGCTCTGAATGTCTCCCTTGTTCTTATACAATGGAATCATCTTAATCTACCGCCAAGCTTTAGTCATCTTCGTCACCCTAAAAATGATGTTAAACAACCTTGTCAACTACTCTAAACCTACCTCGCCAGTGCTCTTCCAAAAATCCACTAGAATCTAGTCTGGTCCTGTTGCCCTACCCCGACGCATCCTGCGAATAGCCCCCTTGAACTTTTCAACCTCGATTCGCCTATAATAACCATAGTCACTACACTCCTCATATTTCTCCAAGTCACCCAACACGAAACCTTTATTCCTTTCATCATTCAAAAGTTTAAGAAAATAGGACTACTGCCTCTTCCTAATGAGGGCATCCTCAACCAACATAGTACCATTCTCGCCCTTGATGCACTTTACTTGGTCAAGGTCATGGGCCCTCCGCTCCTTGGCCTTGGCAAGCCTATACATTTTTTTATCCCCGTCTTTCTCCTCTAAAGCCGCATACAAGCTCTTAAAAACTGCCGTTTTAGCTGCCGTAACCGCAAGCTTAGCATCTCTCCTAGCTACCTTATACTCCTCCTTATTCGTTCGCCTCTCCTCATCATCCTTGCTCTCAACCAACTTAGCATAAGCCTCCTTCTTATACAATTAACCTTTAATTAATTAAAATAGTACCTTTAGTCTTTTTTATGGATAAAATATTTTATATTTAATATTATTTTAGAAGTATATTACCCTAAATATAAAATAACAATACAAACTTAATGATGCACATAATAGTTAAGTAACAAAGTATTTAATACTTCACAAAATTTGTAATTATTTACAAACAAATGGATCGAAAATACACTTTCAAGTAATAAAAAAATTAACAGTGTTGAATCAAATATTACAAAGACTAAAATTTGAATTTGTCAACCGCCAATGGAAAAAAATTATTATTACCCCAAAAAAACTCACACCAATAAGTCATTTTGTTGGCAGATAGGAGATTAAAATATCGATAAGTCATTTTATTGATAGATAGGAGATTAAATTTTTCTGTTTATTTATCCATTTGGTAAATTTAAACAAAATCATTAATTTCTGTAATAACCCATAATTTCTTGAATTTCAGATCAACCTGGATCAAGTAAAACATAATTAAAAGATTATATCTTATAGGTAATTCAAAATGATAAAAATATTGGAGGATGAGGAGCAATAAAAAAATTATTTTTTTCTTAAAAAAATTAATAACAATAAATTGCGTAATTCCTTGATAGATGAAACACCAATTGGATAATACTTTTTTGGGCATTTAATTTAGGAGATTTTCAGAAATAGCTACATTTTATTGTAAAACTCACCTTCTATAGCCATATTTTATATAATTACCATTTGTAGTCGTTGTATTCAATTTACGCATGATGTATTCGGTTTTATCAATAGTTTGTAATCATATAAAATATAAATACAGTACCTATTTAGCCGCTATATTCGATTCACAACATTGTATTCACTTTTACTCAGTGATCTGTATTCATAAAAAACATAAATACACTGCATATTAGTCTCGCCAAAAACACTACCATTTGTTTTATTTTTTCTTTTTAATATTTTTTCTTTCTCGTTTTTTCTTCTTATTTTTTCTATTTCTATTTTTTTTCTTTTTTACTTTTTTATCTCTATTGTTTCTAACTTCTATTTCTCTTTCTTCTTTGATTTTTTTGTTTTTTTTTGTACTTATTTTTTTAATTATTTTTTTATTCTATTTTATATTTTTTATATTTTTAAAAAATATGACTACTCGAGCACAAGTCATGGATGATAACATGAATACACAATTGTTTATCGTATCTGTAGTCACATCGTCATTTATATTTTTATATTCATTGATACAACTGTATTTATATTTGTATTTTAAAATTCATGCTTGTATTTGTATTTTCAGTTTGCATTTATATTTGTATTTTATAGTTCGCACTTGTATTTGTATTTGTATTTGTTAGTTCGCACCATTATTTATATTTATATAATTCACACTTGTATTTTAAATAATTGTTTTGTATTTGTATTTTATAATTGACTGTATATTATATTGGATTATATTTGTATTGTGATTTAATTGTATTTGTATATTTAGATTATATTTGTATTTTTATTCTATTTTCATCGATGCCTTTTTATTTTTAAAGAATTATTTTATATTTGTATTTATAAGTTGATTGCATATTGTATTTAGCCGTGATTATGTAAAATATTTATCATTTGTATTTGTATACAAACAAGTAAATGCATTAATTGTATTTTCTTGATTCTATAATACATAAATATGTAATGTATCATATGATACAAATGTACCATTTTGTATTTGTATGTCAAAATTATCATTTGTATTTGTAAATAAACAAATATCACTTGATACAAATACAATTACAAACAAATGAAACAAATAATTTAACAAATAAAAATATAAAAATTTAAATTGTATTTATTTGTATCAATAAATACAACTTATATCAATAAATACAAACAAGTTCGTAGAAACAAAATCAATCGTTCATTTCTATAATTGAAAAATATAAATGATAGCTCACACTGGTATCTGTGTGTTATTGTTCGCATGTGTATTTGTATTTTATAGTTCACACTTGTATTTGTATGTTATAATTTGCATTTGTATTTTATAGTTCGCACTTGTATTTGTATTTGAGTTTGCACAAATGAAAAGAAGGAGAAAAAATGAAAAGAAAAAAAAAGGAGAAAAAATAAAGGAGAAAAAATGAAAAGAAAAGAAAAAGGAGAAAAGAATACAAAAAAGGAGAGTGATAGATAATAGAGAAAAAAGAAAAAGAAAAAAAGAAGGAGAAAAAATAAAAAGAAAAAAAAGAAATGGAAAAAATAAAAAGAAAAAGAAAAAAAGTGAAAAAGGAAAGAGAAAACAAAAAAAGGGAAAAGAAAAAATTGAAAAATGAAAAAAAGGAGGGTAATAGAAAACAAAAAAAAAAAAGAAAAAATACGTGAGAGATACTATGAATTGTAATTAGGCAATTAATAGGCAAGAGGGTCATATAAATTGTAATTAATTGAAACTTAGGTTAAATAGGGTAATTATGAGTCTATGTTTGCTAAGTTATGTAGTTATCCCTTTAGTTTATGGTAAATCTGATGTCCGCAAATGAAAAAAGGTCACAGTAAAATTTATAAAATGTAAAACAAAACATTAATAAGAGACTAGCTTCTTGGGAAGGGCAAAACATATAGTGAGTCAATATAACCAAATTTATCAATAATTTCTATAACATATCAATAGAAATTAATCAAAGCTATCAAAAAGGATTTTACATGTTACGGTTAAATATGTTCCTTTAATTATGCTAGTAACCGGTTTCTCTCGATATAACTCCCATAAATTTCTCTCAATCTATTTTTATTTCACCATTTTCTCTTAAAATTTCTAGTAGACGGCGTATCCTTCAATTAAAATTGTTCTCTATTTTCTATATTTTCCCTGTTAAAACCCCCTGAATATTTGTATGAAATTACAAGTTTTGTGTAGGAGGGAGATGATACCACTTATTCAGTTTTGATTCAATAGAGAAAGGTTCGAGTAACCACAAGGTCCTTTGGTAAGAATAATGGTGAACCATAGCATACCATGATATATTCATATTCCATATAGCGGGCACATGTAAAAATTACATTTGATATGCTGATTTTTATACATTCCAGACACCATAAATTATAAATACATCAATTTTTGCATCGTTTAATCATCTTATTATATTTCATATAGTAATTTCTATCCAATTAAGATACCATTAAATTATTTATACACTAGTTTCGATAAAGTCTAAACACCATAAAATTATTGATATCAAATTTTATTTAATTCAGACATCATAAATTTATTGATACTAATTTCTATGAAGTCCAACCTTGAAATTGTTGATACCAGTTTTTATACAGTTTAGTTACTATAAATTATTGATTACCTGTTTTATATTGTTTATACACCATAAAATTATTGATATTGAATTCTATACAATTCAAATATCATAAAATTATTAATATACCAAATTTTATACCAAATACCATAAATATTGATAGATCTTTTTGAGGGGATTCATATTACTATTGTCAATTAGAATAATTTTTAGTTGGCTTGGTTCAACTAAAAAAAATTATGAAACTTTTAGCTTTATTAAGAGTTTAGTTGATTTCTCCTCTGGACCAACATGGATTATGGTGTAGTGGTGGGACTACTCTACCCTTAACGAGAGGTCTCGAGTTTGAGCTTTGGGTATGGAGAAAATCATGTTGGGAGCGTCACCCCAGAATGAATCCTGTAGTGCGCGATCCGGATTAGTCGGAGCTCCAATGAGGATACTGGACATGGGGTGAAAAATCAAAAAAAAATATTTCTCCACTAAAATACAACTGTGAAGTGGAAGAAAGATGATTTTTATGGAGAGATGTGAAGAAAAATAGTGAAGAGAGAAAGAGATTTGAAATAAACTTTACAAAATAGAATTAATGTAGGAGTAAGAGAAATATCAAATATCGGCATATTAACCTAAATTAACTTATAAAAAATAGGCCAAAATCACAACATCAAAAAATTTAGCCTATTTTTAGAAAAAAAAAATAGTTTTTAATTGATCTAGTATTAGTACTCGCGCAATGCGCAGCCGATATTAAATGAAATTAATCATAGAAATTATTATCCTATTGATTTTATGTAATAAAATATTTATTCAATGTCGTTGGCAAATTTGAAATTAAAAAATTTATGCAATACTAAAAATAACTATTAAAATATTGAACTTAATATCATTAATTATATAAAATTTAAACATTTCTTTTTAGAAGTTAGTATCCGCGTGCAAATAGTATGATATTATAATATAAGTATTTGAGCATATAAGATAATATTTTGTTCTATATTGGTTTATAATTGGTAAAAATAAAATCATATAATTACAAAAGACAGTGTATATTTAAAATAATTATTATTAGTTAAGTGACTTACTTTAAATTTGATTAAAAAAATAAAGAACTAATGAATGATATGCTTTAGAGTTATACATATGAGGCTTCTTTATAAAATTTTAACTTGACATTTAAATTCTTTTATATTCAATATCTTAATTTGCACCATTCTATCAAGGGGAAGAAAGGAGTTCCTCCTTTTTTTTTTCTTGTCTTAATAGACTTTTTCTTTCAAAATAGATTTTGTTTTCTTTACATGATCTTAGTCATAGTATTATTTTTTTTATAAATTTTAAATTTTTATGCTTCAAGGAAAATATTTTGAGCAAAGTTTCAATAGTAGCCAATTTTCACTCTCTTATTTTTTTTATTATCATTTTTTTCAATAAATAACTTATAACATTATCTAAATTTATAACCTATTTGCACAATCTCACAATGTTCCCTTATTTTCTTATGTAATGGACTAAAAATACTAATGAATTTTATTGCATATTGTTTTTCTTAATAAATGGTTTATGTCCTTCATACGTTTGAATATTCACTCTTCAATTTTATTTTCAATAAATCCTATCATGCTTTCTCAGTTCAATCAGATTGAATGAAATTATAAATATTAGTCATTGTCAAAACTGAATTTCCTCTCATATTAGAATATTCAACTAATATTTAACCCCTCATGTTTATCAGCACAATAAGATATTTAGCTTATTCATCTTGATCTTGTATATTGTACAAAATAAATCAAAATAGTTATTGCACCAAAAGATCTATAATATTATAAAATTGGAGCTATGAATATAAAGATAAACAAGATTTAATTCATTGTTTGTTTATCAATTAATACAAAAAATTGTATAATAATGCTTATAAATAATAAATGATAAATGATCTTTAATTTCACGTTAGTATAGTATGCTACGTAAAAGTATAATAATATTTGTAGTAAGAATTTAAATATAATGAACTTGAAAAAGCTAATATTCATAAGTATTTGATATGTTGAATTTTGAGCATTGCTCATCGGGCATCGACCACGAGCTACTCAATCAAACTTTGGTCTTTGAAATGTAGCTTTTGAGATAACAACCCTAGTGTCGGATAAATTTCATTCCTAAGAGCACTTAACTACCATTCCTAATACAATATCACCAAACTTTTAATATACTACTAAAACCACACAATTTAATGCACAAATTAATTGTTAATCATAACATATAGAAATATAGTAATTAGTATAGATAAATCAAGTGTTAATTTTAACATATAGAAATATTGAATTAATAATTTAGTATCATAGTTTTTCTAACCACAAACAACTCACGAGTCTAACAAAAAGGTGAGTGCTATTAATTTTTGAAATCATATTATTATCTCACTAAAATCTAAACAACAATACATGCAATGTAAGAAAATTAAGTACCTAATATCAATATTAGTTTCTTCATATGTAATATATAATGTGTAAAGTTTTATGTTATTGGTAAAAATTTTATTGCACATTTTGATTTCAAGATAAATTTTTATAAATCTTTAAACACATAAGATATACTAAAAGATCGCTAACTTAAATCTTCAAAGAGTACAAATTATATTTCTTATAAAATATAAAGTACATCAATAATGACTCATAAAATTTACACTAAATATATAGAAAATAAAATGAATATGCAGCATAACCTGCATATTTAATTGACTCAAGAAATCAAGAAAATCTATTCTAAAATAATATTCAAAGTAAATTGAGATTCTAGTTAGAACATTCACATGTATCGCTTGAACAATTAATTCATCTTCTTCAATATGTGATAACAGAAATTAATTAGCATTTATTGAGTGTAGCCTTCTTATATAGTGGTAAATTGCTATGACATTAGAACTTTTAGATTAGTTGACAATTGGTACAATATTCTTTTCCATATATATATGTTTGTATATATATGTGTGTGTGTGTGTATATATATATATATATATATATTTGTTGATTGATTATTCATTTTCTATTTATATTTCAATTAACCTTGTCATGCTTCCCTAATTGACTTATATTGAATGAAATCATAAATACTTTTGTCATATAAATATTTTTGTATGGTAATACTTCAACTGTATATATTCTAATTTATTAGTAACTCACACAAACATTTCATCATTTATTTTGATAGAATATATTTGTATTTGTATTTTAAAGTTTGTGATTGTATTTGTATTTTGTAGTTTGCATTTATATTTGTATTTTATAGTTCACACTTGTTTTTGTATTTGTTAGTTCGCACCATCATTTATATTTTATATAATTCGCATTTGTATTTTAAAGAACTATCTTGTATTTGTATTTTATAATTGACTGTATATTATATTGGATTATAGTTGTATTGTGATTTTATTTTGTTTGTATATTTAGATTATATTTGTATTTGTATTCTATTTTCGCCGATGCTTTTTTTTGAAAGAATTATTTTATATTTGTATTTGTAAGTTGATTGCATATTGTATTTATCCATGATTATGTATAATTTATCATTTATATTTGTATACAAACATGTAAAATGCATTACTTTTATTTTTTTAATTATAAAATATATAAATATGTAATGTATTATTTGATACAAATGTACCATTTTGTATTTATATGTAAAAATTATCATTCGTACTTGTAAGTAAACAAATATCACTTGATACAAATACAATTACAAGAAAATAAACTAAATTATTTTACAAATACAAATGCAATATGTATTTGTATATATTGTATTTTTATACAAACTTGAACTGTATTTATTTGTAACAATAAATATTATTCGTATCAATAAATACAAACAAGTATTTGTAGAAAAAAATCAATCGTTCCTTTTAAATAATTAAAAAATAAAAATGATAGTTCACACTTATATCTGTAAGTTATAGTCCGTATTTGTATTTGTATTTTATAGTTTTCACTTGTATTTTTAAGTTATAGTTCGCATTTGTATTTGTATTTTGTAGTTCATACTTGTATTTGTGTTTGTTAGTTCGCATAAATAAAAAGGAGAAAAAAAAGAAAAAAAAGGAGAAAAAAACTATAAAAAGGAGTGCAATAGAAAATAGAGAAAAAACAAAAAAAAAAGAAGGAGAAAAAATAAAAAGGAAAAAGAGAAAAAGAAAAAAATAAATAAGTGAAAAAAGAAAAAAAGAAAGAGAAAACAAAAAAAAAGGGAAAAGAAAAAATGAAGAGAAAAACTAAAAGGAAAAAAAAGGAGAGTACAGAAAATAGAGAAAAGGAAAAATTTCATGAGAGAGACTATGAATTGTAATTAGGGATAATTAATAGGTAAGAACAGGCTATGAATTATAATTAATTAAAACTTATGCTAAATAGGATAATCAGGAATCTATGTTTGCTAAGTTATGTAGTTATTCCTAAAATATATCTAACGGAAATCCTTTCAATAAATATGGATGCATAGTTTTTAAATATAAATTACTTAATATATATTGAAATAAATTTATTTATTTTTATTGTCCAAAGTTACAATTTGAGTGACGACATCCTTTTTATAAGATTTTTTATTTTGGAATGACTATTTGATTATTATATTTTTTTTTCATAGAGGTTGTTTGATAATTAATTGGTAACAACAACAACAATGACAAACCCAGTTTATTCTACCCAGTTTATTCCCACATAGTGAGGAATAAACTGGTTTTGTTGTTGTTGTTGTTGTTATTGTTACCAATTAATTATCAAACAACCTATATGAATTGGTTATTCTCTTAATTGATATTTCTTGATACTTTCTTGATTTAGTCAATTGTAATCAAATTATAAATATATTTTATGTATAATATTATTATTTAAATTAATTGTATACATATTTTGAGTGATGACATCTTTTTCATAATATTTTTTATTTTGGAATGACTCTTTGCTCATAATAATATTTTCCATATAAGTTACTTCATTATTAATTGGTTATTCTCTAATTGATATTTTTATTCATATAAGTTGTTCATATTACTCTTTACTAATTATTTTGTTGTAATATTTTCTTGATTTATCCAGTTGTAGTGAAATCATAAACATTTACTTTTAATAATATTTTTATTTATATTATTTAAATTAATTGTTTACATATATTAAGGGGTATATCTCGATCAAATTTTTTTATGGAATGACTTTTTGGTCATAATAATTTTTTTCATATCAGTTGGTTGATTAATAATTGATTATTCACTTACAATTTTTTCTTGAATCTTGATTTACTCAATTGTAATTAAATTATAAATATTTTTATATATAATATCACTATTTATATTATTTATATATTATGAGAAATGAAATCTTTTTCAATAGTTTTTTTTTTAAAAAAAATTGGAATGGCTATAATCTGTTATATATAAACTGCTTGATTATATTAATTAACTAATACATGATTGTGGAATCATAAATTTTAAAATAATAATCCTCACAAATAATTTAAATAATGAAATCATAAATATTTTTCTATATAATATCACTATTTATATTATTTACATATTTTGAGAAATGACATCCCTTTTTAGTATTTTTTTTTTTAATTTGGAATGATTATAGTCTTTTCTATATAAATTGCTTGATTATATTAATTGAAAAACACATGATTGTGACGTCACAAATTTTAAAAATAATAATCCTTACAAATATTTTGAAAGAATTTAAACATATATAATTAAAGAAGACAATTTTAAGAAAAAATTCAAGTTGTTTTCACTTAATAGGGGTCAATATTAATAGTTTTCATCCAATATGAGTCAAACTTAGTTTTTTTTTTACCACAATATGAAATAAATATGAAATTAAAATAGAATATTTGAATAATCTAGAAAATATTTTTTTATTGTAAGATGTTAGTTCTTGAGATGCCACTTGACATAACCTCATGCTAGACTATTCTCCTTTATTATATATAGAGATATGAAATAAATATGAAATTAATATAAAATATTTAAATAATCAAGAAAATAGTTTTTTGTTGTAAGATGTTAGTTCTTGAGATGCCACTTGGCATAACCTCATGCTAGACTATTCTCCCTTTTTATGTATATAGATATGAAATAAATATGAAATTAATATAAAATATTTGAATAATCTAGAAAATAGTTTTTTGTTCTAAGATGCTAGTCTTGAGATGCCATTTGACATAACTTCATGTTAGACTATTCTCCTTTATTATATATATAGATATGAAATAAATATAAAATTAATATAAAATATTTAAATAATCTAGAAAATAGTTTTTGCTATAAGATGCTAGTTCTTGAGATGCCACTTGGCATATACTCATGCTAGGCTATTCTCCTTTATTATATATATAGATTTTATATTTTGTAAATAAAATTTTAGTTTTTAAATAAAAAGTATATTTATGTATTGTACTTTAAGATCATAAATATATATGGGCAAATCTTATGCATTTGATTTGCACTTCTGGGAAGGAGATGCATATATAGGCCTGATGATGAAATATAATTTTTTGTGAATTTCTGTCGTCAAACCAAAAGCCATAATTTATTCCACCAAAAAAGTTAGAGTAAATTACCTAAATAGTCACCCAGAATTTGCCTAATAATATCACTTTTATTTTTTTAGGACCATAATATCACTCAACTATTCTTATTTTCCTCAAAATATATTTGACATAATTCAACATCATTCTCTCTCCTAATAGGATGCCATGTCACATTTTTTTAATATTACGATGAAAGATTGTTTATGTCTCTATACGCAACAACTTCTTTTACATATTCAATCAAAACATTTACCTAATTTTTGAAGATTTTGAAGCTGCAACGGTGAATAAGTGTACATGTTATATTTTTAGTAGTTCAATACATTATTTTTTGTACGAGAATCTAGTTACTTCAATTTTATAGAGAAAATCTTTATTCTCAATTTCATTCACAAGTATCTGCATGAACGTCAACTTCTCTTCATACAAAAATTTAGCCTTTCTTTTATCAAGAAAAAAATTAAATTAGTTCCTTGAAGATAATCAAGAAGACAAAACATAATAACAAATTTTCTTCCCTGCCTTACCAAAATATATGCACAAACAAATTTGACCTTCAAAATAACAATTTTTAGCATCAATACTTTAGAACAGTGTGTCATAACTTACTATAATTTACAGCTAAATAATATTTTATAGGTAAGTGGAAACATCACACTGTACCACACCATAATATGACCACAGAGGTTTTAGCAAAAGAAGACACATAACTTGTCTAAATAAGTGCTTTACATAACTAACAAAAGATACTAATTCATAATCCCTATATTTTACTAAAGTTTCTCTTCTTCTTCTTATGCAAAACTACATCATCCTTCATGACTTCTCTTTCAAAATGACTTCCTTTCTTTGTTGTAAAAGAAGGTCAATCAACAAATTCAACATGTACACCTCCCTGAGCCAACAATAGAGAAAAAAATTCAATTAAGCAATGAAACAAATGGAAAAAATCATAACTTTGCAATAAATTAATTGAAAAAAATAATTCAAGAATTCATTACCTGAGTTCTAATTGACTGATTTATTAAGTTCAAATCCATTTGTAAATTTACCCACATTTTTGGATGATAAAATTTAGAATCATCCCAAAAATCATCATTTTATCTTGTTCTTTTGACTAATCTGGAGATTGATTTGAAGAAGCGTCAACAACCTTTTTGAGCACATTATAATGACCTCTTGCATTATGACCCTTCTTCTTGTAAATTGAACATCTCCCTTTTACAAAGCCTTTTTTAGATAAGTTTTGAGGTCCCATATTCTCAGTTTTTTTTCAGCTCTTTTTTTAACATTCTTAGCAGCTTCAGCTGCTTTTTGCTTCTCCAATTCTCCAGGTTCTTTCTTTCTATTTTTAGGCTTCCTGCCCCTTTTCTTCTTCATAAATTTAGGAGGAAGAACCTTTCCACCATTTACAACTTTTGGCCAATGATCTTCAAGATTTGTTGGATTGATATAATCTGAATACATATTCTTGAAGGTGCCAATATGATAAAATGGATTCACATAGTCTTCCACTCTTTCATTGTTATCAATAATACTGATATAGGCATGAGAACATAGCAACCCAGTTAGCTCAAATTAGCCACCATATCACCATATATGGCCCACCAGGCCTACTAACCAACACCTTTGGTCCTCCTAAATAGTCAGGTTTAAACATAACAACCTCCTTACTAGTTTTGTCAATTTTTTTTGATATTTTTTGGGCAAATCATGTCTTGATATTTATCAATCCAGATTCTCTTCTTGTGCAACCTCTTCATTAACTTATTCTTTATTATTTCTAACATTGTAATGATTGGCTTATCCCTGGCATCAAGTATATACCTAAAACAAGATATGCATTAGGACTATAAAAGTAACTATTGCTAGAAAAATAATACATTTTAACTTACTTATTGAAGCTTTCACACAAGTTGTTGAGCAACATATGACATCTATTATTTGTTTCGAACAAGGCTCTAATCCAACTTTAGAAGGGTCTTTTTGTATGATTGAACCATTTTCTTGCCTTTCTATCTTCCTATTTCATTACTAGCAATTACTGCATTCCACGCCAAATCTTTCAAAGCTTTGCCTTTGTGTTTTCCTCTAAAGTTTTGATACATATGTCGAACACAACTTCTGTGTTCAGCTAAAGGAAATAAGTCCTTAACTGCACCAATTAAGCCATGCGTATAATTATTTTAAAAATTTAAATAATTGTATAAGACTCCGCAAAATTTCTAAGCTTAATTCATCCTTTTAGGCTTGTCAAGGGGCCTCAGACTTAGAAAATTCTAGCTAAGTTCCCAAACTTAGTTTATTTTTAGCCTTCAAAAGTTGGAAATTTCATTTAATGACCTTAATGTTCCTTAATGGTTCATATTTTTGTTGATTCATGATTAAAGAGTTTGGTAGGTGTTCCCAGACAAGTTTCAGATTTTTTGGAACTCATTTAGACTACGTTTGGTGTCCCAAAATAGTGGACCAATGCGATCTTGGCACACCGTGTCACCAATCGTGTTGCTTAACATTATTGTAGGGACTGCAAGTAAAAATAACTGAGGCTTGGTGCGATTATGGCGTAACATATTGGGTATCGTGTCGATGCCATCAATGCACCGTGTCGCCAATCACATCGATGCCTAATTTTCAGTCATTAAATGTCCGCGTCCTTAGGGGCAAAAGGGTTAATTTTCCACCCCTATATAAGCCTATAACATGAGATTCAGCTAGGTTTTCACCAAAATATAGTTTTTTCTCTCAAATTCCCTCAAGAACAAGTCTAGGGTTTTCAATTGAATGTTCTAATCCAGGAGATTTCACCATTAATCTTCAAAAACCTTCCATCTAAGGTATGTAAAGTGTTGATTCATAGGTTCCTTTCACCCGCGAAGCTCAAGAAACCCTTTACAAAAATATAAATTTTGAATTCCATGTTATGAATTGAATCATATCCATGTTTATGTTATTGTATGATTACCAAGTTGAAATTTTTAATACATATAATGAAATTATGTTAGCATGTGGTTGGAATTCTTGTATTTGAAGGGAAAAATGTTTCCATGATGTATTATTTTAATATTCATGCCTAAGCCTCAAGTTATGCATGCAAGGTGTTTGCTAAAATGCCTAAAAGAATAAGAATTATTCTTTATGACTCAATTGCGACCAAATTAATGAATCCATGCTTTACCCTTATGTTCACAATGACCTCCATGTTAATGTTATGCATTGTAATGGTTTGGTGGAATTCTCATGAGATTAGACTTGCGAAATTATGACATATTTATATGTATTCCTATTCATGTGTAAGCATATGACATACAAATACTTCATGAAAATCCCCAACGTTTGTACTATGAATTGTTGACTATGGTCATGTGTTCAAGAAGTGTCATGTTATCGAGTCCTCGGGGTACTTGTACCCGAAAATTTAGCCATATGCCTAGAGCCAATGTCAGTTTCAATATAATCTCAGTCATGCCATGATCAGTAGTATTCTCAGTCAGTTTTAGAACTCAGTATAATTCAGTCAGTTACATGACTCAGGAAAACTTAGTAATATCATGAACTCAGTCAGTTAACAGAATTCAGTAACATTTCGTCAGTCCACAGAACTTAGTGAAATCGGCCCAGTTCATCTCAGGATAATCAATTTAGTGTCTACTCAGTTGGGAGTAGGATTCAGCACTGAGCAAAACTAAGGATGAGGGCACACACCGACAGTAGAGGGTGTAATCCTAAGAAGCAATCCTTGTATTCTAGAACTATGTAGACAGCATAGGATTGAGACATCAACACTGATAGTTGAGGATTGATGAGGTGGTTTAACCTGAAAGATGAGGGTCCCACCATTCTCCTTTAGAGACACTGCTAGATGAGGGTCACTCACAGCTTATCCTTACCAGTGGCGCGGTATTGACATCTTTCCAATTGGGGTTACAGATTGGACCCTAACTCTATACAAAAAAAGGCATATCGATTAGATGACTACTTCCCACAGTCTCAGTCTTAGTCTCAGTAAAATAACTCAGATAGTTCTTCAGCTTTTAGGATTGTCAAATACAGTCACTCAGTTCAGTACAAAACTCAGGTAGTTCCATCAGGATCAGGACTGTCAGACACAGTCACTCAGTTAACAGTATATCAGTTATATGGAACTCATGTTATCAGTATTTAGACTCAATAGTCAGTATTATCATGATCTTATTTACAGTTATGTATTCATGTATGTATTCTCACGTTCATGTTATTCGGTCAGTTAGTATTGTTCATGCATATGAACCCCATGCATTTAGCCTACACTCACTTTGCATACCAGTACATTCAGACGTACTGACACATACTTTTCTTTGCTATGGTGTTTTATACCATAGGTTAGGGCGCTCAATTTCCCGATCACACTTAGCTTTAGATTCAGCCAGCAGTAGTAGATTTACAGTGAGTTCTCATCATTTGAGGATAGCATGATTATTTCATTACTTCATTATTTTAGTTTTAGTAGACAGAGTTAGTTGGGGACATATCCAATCAATTTCACAGTTTTCAGACAGTTTAGAGGCTTTTAGAATAGCATGTTCAGACAGTTTATTTCAGTTTTGGTATTGATATATCATATTTCCAGGTGTTATGTTTTATCAGATATTTGAAACTTCTGGCCTTTTAGCCCTTTTATTCTACATTTATACAGTATATTATGCAGTGCTCAGTTACAAATATCAGTCATGGGTTAGCTTGTGGTCCTTCAGGATTGCTAGCACCATGTAGCATTTCGAGTATCATATTCGAGGTGTTACAAACTTTGTATCAGAGCCTAAGGTTCAACAGTGTCCTAGAAAGTCTGAAAATCCGTATCTAGTAGAGTCTTGTGCATGGAAGTGTTGCGTGCCACATTTATGTAAATAAGGCTATAAGATATTTTAGGAACAATTTTCCTTCTTTCAGTATTCTTGTCGTGCCAGTGAGCATGAGCTTAAATTTAACTTTCAGTCTAATCTGTTTCTCCCTTTTTACATACAAAACATGCCTCCTAAAAGAAGAAACAAAAATCACTCAGCCCTTTAGCCCGTCTAAACAGATTCCTTAGACGAACATGTTTCTCATCCAGAGTTCAGAGCTGTATCCACTACTCTTACTAATTCAGTTGCTGCCCAGAATGAATGACCAGCTATTATTCTGGCAACCCAGTGGCTAATTCAGCTGTAGCTAGGATTTAGGACTTCACTCGAATGAATCCTCTATCTTTCTTTGGGTCTAAGTCAGATGAGGACCCTCAGGAATTCCTTGATCAGGTTCAAAAGGTTATAGATATCATGGGGTTACCGCTTGTGAGAGTGCTGAGCTAGTGGCATATTAGTTTCAGGATATGGCTCACACATGGTTTAAACAGTGGAAGGTAGAGAGGGCTATAGATGTAGGGCCAATTGAGTGGAAGGAGTTTGCCACTGCATTTCTAGATAGATTCTTTCCCATAAAGCTGAGAGAAGCTAAGGTGTTAGAATTTATCAACCTCAGGCAAGGAAACATGATAGTGAAAGAGTATTCTCTTATGTTTACTCAATTAGCTAGATACGTTCCTCATGAAGTGGTAGACAACAGGGCCAAGATGAGTAAGTTTATTTCTGGAGTGAATGATAGTGTGGTTAATGAGTGTAGGTCTGTGATGTTAATTAGTGATATGGACATAGCCAGGCTTATGATCCATGCTCAACAGACAGAAGAGCAGAAGATTAAGATGAGAAAAAAGCAGAATAAGATAGCAAGGACAGGTAGTTTCAACTTTACTTAACCTAAGTCAGAGGCTAGAAATCATTCTCAGTTCCACCCAAAGTCATCCATTACAGTTCCTTCCTCATCCAGTACCCCAGTGCCAAAATTTAGAGACGGCAGTAGGGATAGGGCATCAGGCCTTAAACCTCAGGGCAGTGTTAGCAGTGCCTGCACTCATCTTCTTTGTCAGACTTGTGATAAGAACCATCAGGGTATTTGTAGAGCTGGCAGCGATGTCTATTTCGAATGTGGCAAGCCAGGCCACAGGGTCAGATATTATCCCCAGTCAGGCTTTCAGGGTCAGCATAACCATTTCTCAGCTCAGTCCAGTCGCCCGAACCAGCTGGGTGCCACTTTCAGCACCACTAGTGGGCAATGCCCAAACAAAATTTATTCTCTTCAGTCTCGACAAGATTAGGAAAATTCTTCTGATGTAGTTACTGGTAAGTTATATATCTTTCACTTGCATGTTTACGCTTTGCTAGATCCAGGAGCTTCTTAGTCTTTTGTTACTCATTATATAGAAATTGATTTCAGAGTCAGTCTTGAAATTCTGGCAGAGCCCTTTTCAGTCTCTACCCCAGTGGGTAAAACTATCATATCCCGGTGGGTATACATAAACTGTTCGGTTATGGTATCTCCGAAAGTTACATCAGCAGACTTAGTCGAATTAGAGATGACTGATTTTGATGTCATTCTCCACATGGATTGGCTTCATTCCTACTATGCCATAGTCTACTACAGAAACAGAGTTGTCCAATTTTAGTTTCTAAATAAACCTATCCTAAAGTGGAGGGGTAGTACTTCAGCTTTCAGAGGTTAGCTTATTTCCTACCTTCAAGCATGGAAAATGATATCTAAGGGATGTGTCTATCATCTTATTCGAGTTAAGGACACTAGTTATGAAACTCCCAATCTTGAGTCAGTCCCAGTAGTGAATGAATACTCAGATGTCTTTCCCAAAGATCTTCCAGGAATTCCTCCCAAAAAGAAAATAGACTTCGACATTGATCTTCTTCCAGATACTCAGCCTATATATATTCTGCCATATAGAATGGCACCAGCAGAACTTAGAGAATTGAAAAAACATTTGAAGGATCTCCTAGATATGGGATTCATCAGACCCAATATGTCCCCGTGGGGAGCACCAATCTTATTCGTGTGAAAGAAAGACAATTTTCTTAGAATGTGCATTAATTACCGTCAGCTCAATAAAGTCATGGTCAACAACAAGTTTCCACTTACCAGAATTGATGACTTATTTGAAAAACTTCAGGGCGCTTGTTACTTCTCTAAGGTAAAGCTCAGATCAGGTTATCATTAGCTTAGAGTCAGAGAATGTGACATTCTAAAAACAACTTTTCGAACTCGGTATGGTCACTTTGAACTCTTAGTCATGTCCTTTGGCCTTACCAATGCCCCATCGGCCTTCATAGACTTTATGAACCGATTGTTCAAGTAGTACTTGGACATGTTCGTTATAGTCTTCATAGATGACATCCTTGTTTACTTTCGCAGTGAGCGTGATCATGAAAAATATCTCAAAATAGTATTGCAGACCCTCAGAAAACATCAGTTCTTCACCAAATTTAGTAAGTGCAAATTTTGGCTAAGGTCAGTAGCCTTCCTTGGTCATATCATTTCCGGTGATGGCATTAGAGTTGATCCTCAAAAGATTGAAGTAATAAGAAACTGGCCTCGCCTTGTCTCTCTATTAGATATCAGGAGTTTCTTAGGTTTTGATGGATATTAAAGATGGTTTATTGAGGGATTTTATTCTATTGCATCCCCTATTTCTAGACTGACTCAGAAGAAAGTTAAGTTTCAGTGGTAAGATCTTTGAGAGAAGATACGTCAGCTCTAGTTTTGGCTCTTCTAGATGGTTTAGATAGGTTCATTGTGTACTGTGATGCGTCCTGAGTGGGTTTGAGTTGTGTCCTCATGTAGCATGGTGAGGTCATATCCTATGCCTCCAGACAACTTAAACCCTATAAGAAGAATTATCCCACTCATGATCTTGAGTTAGCAGCCATAGTTTTTGCCTTAAATATTTGGAAGCATTACTTGTATGGGGTGCATGTAGATGTGTTCATAGATCACAAAAGACTTTAGTATGTATTCTCTTAGAAAGATCTTAACCTCCGTCAAAAAAGGTGGTTAGAGATTTTGAAAGACTACGGCATGAGTGTCCTTTACCATTTGGGTAAGGCCAATGTAGTGGCCGACGCTTTCAATAGACTGTCTATAGGTAGTGTTGCTTATGTTGGGGATAGTAAGAAGAATTTAGCTCAGGAAGTCCATCAGCTTTCCCGACTAGTTGTTCGCATAGTCGATTTAGCAGAAGGTAGTATATGGGTTCAGAACAACTCAGAATTATCTCCAGTTTCTGAGGGAAAGAAAAATAGGATAGAGATTACAGTATTGTTAAGTTGAAAGAGTCAGTCAGAGATCAGAAGGTTGAGGTTTTCTCCCAAGGGGGAGATGTTGTATTGCATTATTTGGGTCGCCTGTGTGTGCCAGGTATAGATGAATTGAGGCAACAAATTCTTGCAAAAATACATGGTACGCGATACTCTATTTATCTAGGGGACACTAAGATGTATAGCAACTGGTATGAAGAGAGATATTGCAAAGTTTGTGGCTAAGTGCTCTACATGTTAGTTAGGTAAAGATAGAGCATCAGAAGCCTAGTGGGTCCATACAGGAGTTTAATATTCCCTATTAGGAGTAGAAAGAAATGAACATGGACTTTGTGATGGGTTTGCCCCGTACTCTTCGTCAGCATGATTTAGTTTAGGTCATTGTAGAAAGGATGAACAAATTAGCTTATTTTCTCCCAGTCCATACCTCTTGTTCAACCGAGGATTATGTCAAACTCTATATCAGGTAGTTGGTCAAATTACACGATGTCCTATTATCTATTGTCTCAGATAAAGGTACCCAGTTTACCTCTCAATTCTGGAAGGCATTCCAAAAGGGTCTAGGTACCCGAGTTCACCTCAGTATAGCCTTCCATCCCCAGATATATGGTCAAGAAGAAAGGACCATCCAGACTTTAGAAGATATGCTGTGAGCGTGTACATTTGATTTCAAGGGTTGTTGGGATAACCACTTACCTTTGATTGAGTTTGCATACAACAACAACTATCATTCCAGTATTAAGATGGCTTCATTCAAAGATCTCTATGGTAGGAGATGCAGATCTCAAATCGGTTGGTTTAAAGTAGGTGAGGCCCTAGTAGTAGGGCCTGACTTTTTATTCGATACCTTAGAGAAAGTCTAGTTGATCAGAGAAAGGCTCAAGATAGCTCAGAGCTGACAGCAATCGTATGCAGATACGCGTAGGAAAGATCTCAAGTTTGAGATTGGTGATCATGTTTACTTGAAAATATCTCCCATGAAGGGAGTGAAGCAGTTTGTCAAGAAGGGAAAGCTCAATCCCCGATATGTCGGTCCCTTCAAAATTCTTAGTCGCTTCAGCAAGGTAGTTTATGAGATCGAATTGCCTTCACATCTAGCCTCAGTCCATCCAGTGTTTCATGTCTCCTTGCTTAAGAAGTGAATAGGTGACCCAGCAGTTGTAGTCCCTATAGAGGGAATAGATATTCAGAACAACCTCTCTTATAAAGAGATTCCAGTCGAAATCCTTGACTACCAGACTGAGAAACAAAGAAGTTCCTCTAGTCAAAGTTCTTTGGTGGAATTAGTGCATTGAGGGAGCTACTTGGGAAGCAAAAACAGAAATACGGACCAAGTACCCTCACCTTTTCTCCACAAACTCAGACTCAGCCCAAGGTAATAGCTTTTCTTAAAGCTTATTGATTTTCATGTTCAAATTTCAGTTACAACTTGGTATTCAGTTTCATGCTCAAATTTTCATTATAAACTTGGTATCAACTACCATTGCATATTTAGTCATGTGATTATGAATCATGTCAGTCATGTATTCGTGCATCAGATATGCATGAACAAGTGAATTAGTAATCCCAGTCATGTATCCATGTATCAGCTCAGTCATGAAATCATGCATTAGATATGCATGCTCAGTATGAATCTCAGTAAATCAGTAATGCCAGTCATGTAATCATGTTTTAGTTGTTCATGATCAGTATATACTTTAGCTTATCATTTCTCCCATCTCATTTAGTCTCATTAAAGGATGAATGTTCCCAAGGAGGAGATATTGTAAGACGTCATAAAATTTCTAAGCTTAATTCATCCTTTTAGGTTTGTCAAGGGGTCTCAGACTTAGAAAATTATAGCTAAGTTCCCAGAATTAGTTTATTTTTGGCCTTCAAAAGTTGAAAATCTTATTTTATGACCTTAATGTCCCTTAATGGTCCATATTTTTGTTGATTCATGATCAGAGAGGTCGATAGGTGTTCCTGGACGAGTTTTAGATTTTTCCAAACTCGTTTAGACCATGTTTAGTGTCTAAAAATAGTGGACCAACACAATCTTGGCACGCCACATTTCCCATCACATTGGTTAACATTGTTACAGGGACTCCTAGTAAAAATAACTAAGGCTTGGTGCGATCATGGCGCGGCACGTCGGGTATCGCATCAATGCCATTGATGCACTACATTGCCAATCGCATTGATGCCCAGTTTTCAGTTATTAAATGTCCACATCCTTAAGGGAAAAAGGGTCAATTTCCCACCTATATATAAGCCTATAACACGAGATTCAATTAGGTCTTCACGAAAATATAGTTGTTTCTCTCAAATTTTCTCAAGAACAAGTCTAGGGTTTTCAATTGAAGGTTCTAATCCAGGAGATTTCACCATTAATCTTCAAGAAACTTCCATCTAAGGTATGTAACGTGTTGATTTATGGGTTCCTTTCACCCATGAAGCTCAAGAAACTCTTTTTAAAAATATAAATTTTGAATTCCATATTATGAATTAAATCATATCCATGTTTATATTGTTGTATGATTACCAAGTTGAATTTTTTAATACATATAATGAAATTATCTTAGCATGTGGTTGGAATTCCTACATTTGAAGTGAAAAATATTGCCATGTGCATTATTTAAATGTTCATGCCTAAGCCTCAAGTTATGCATGCAAGGTGTCTGCTGAAATGCCTAAAAGAATAAGAATTATGCTTTATGACTCAATTGCGACCAAATTGATGAATCCATGCTTTACCGTTATGTTCACAATGAACTCCATATTAATGTTATGTATTGTAATGGTTTGGTGGAATGCTTATGAGATTAGACTTAGGAAATTATGACATGTTTATATGTATTCCTATTTATGTCCAAGCTTATGACATACAAATACTTCATGAAAATCCCCAACATTTGTACTATGAATTGTTGACTATGGTCATGTGTTCAAGAAGTGTCATGTCTGGTCAGTATCATGTTATCGAGTCTTGGGGGTACTTGTACCCGACAATTTAGCTGTGTGCCTAGAGCCAGTGTCAGTTTCAAGATAATATCAGTCACGCCATAATCAGTAGTATTCTCAGTCAGTTTCAAAACTCAGTATAATTCAGTCAGTTACATGACTCAGAAAAACTCAGTAATCTCATGAAATCAGTCAGTTAACAGAATTCAGTAACATTCCATCAGTCCATGAAACTCAGTGAACTCAGCCCAGTTCATCTCAATATAATCAGTTTAGTGTCTACTCAGTTGGGAGTAGGATTTAGCACCGACCGAACCCAAGGATGATGGCACAGACTGACAGTAAAGGGTGTGATCCTTAGAAGAATTCCTTGCATTCCAGAACTATATAGCCAGCATAGCACTAAGACATCAACAATGACAGTTGAGGGTGATAAGGAGGTTTAACCTGATAGATGAGGGTCCCATCGTTCTCCTTTGGGGACACTGACAGAAGAGGGTCACTCAAAACTTGTCCTTACTAGGGTTATAGATTGGACCCCAACTCTATACAAAAAAAGGGTATGTCGGTTAGATGACTACTTCCAATAGTCTCAGTCTTAGTCTCAGTAAAAGAACTTAGATAGTTCTTGATATTTCAGGACTGTCAGATACAGTTAGTTAGTTCAGTACAAAACTCAGCTAGTTCCATCAAGATCAGGACTGTCAGATACAATCACTCAGTTAATAATATATCATTTATACGAAACTCATGTAATCAGTATTCAGACTCAGTAGTCAGTATTATAATGATTTTATTTATAGTTACGTATTTATGTATGTATTCTCACGTTCATTTTATTCGGTCAGTTAGTATTGTTCATGCATATGAACCCCATGCATTCAGCCTACCTTACTTTGCATACCAGTACATTCAAACATACTGACGTATACTTTTCTTCTGTGCTATGGTGTTTTTTACCATATGTTTGGATGCTCAAGTTCCCGATCGCACTTAGTTTCAGATTCAGCTAGGAACAATAGATTTGCTGTGAGTCCTCATTATTCGAGGATAACATGATTATTTCATTACTTTATTAATTTAGTTTTAGTAGACAGAGTTAGTTGGGGACACGTCCCATCAACTCTACAATTTTCAGACAGTTTAGAGGCTTTCAGACTAGTATGTTCAGACAATTTATTTCAGTTTTGGTATTGATATACCGTATTTCCAAATGTTATGTTTTATCAGATATTTGAACCTTGTGGTCTTTTAGTCCTTTTATTCTGCATTTATACAGTATATTATGCAGTGCTCAATTACAGATATCAGTCAAGGGTTAACTTATTATCCTTCAGGATTGCTAGCACCGTGTAGCATTTTGGGTATTAGATTCGGGGCATTATAAGTTGACAACGTAAAAGTAGATTAAATACAAATATTAACTATAAAATGATTGACTTTTTATGTTTCTGACATAAATTTTATGTGATGGGTATTCCGTATTTCAAGATCCTCTCCAAGAATCTCTAAGAACCAACTCCAATTTTCTTTACTTTCATTTTGAGCTATGACAACATAGGAAATAGGAAAAATACTATCATTCGGGTCTATAGCCACTGCTAACAATAAATTTCCTCCAAAGTTTTCTTTTCGCCAGCATCCATCTAGACTAATAAAAGGTCTACACCCTAACTTAAATTCTCCTTTCATCCCACCAAAACACACATAAAAACCCTAAAATTTTTCTTCATCTCTCCAAATTACAACAGTTGATCCAGGATAGGAATTCAACAAATCTGCTTTATATGATAAAAGCTTAACGTACCGGAGGCTCTCATCTCCAATTATCCATTTTAGTGCTTGATCTCTGGCTTTCCATTCCTTTTTATATGATATCGTATTACTAAAGTCCTATTTGACCATAGTTATGATTCCATTTATACTCCAATTTGGATCAACTTTAAAAATTTCCAAATACCTTTTATCAATATATTTTGGTGTCATGTGGGGATGATAAAACATCATGCAACCTTATGAGTCAAATTGATAGACTTAATTTGCACAGTAGGATTATCTTGACTCAATTTACTAATATAAACCCTAAATAGACAATCATCTTGCTTAAAAATGCATACCACCCTCTCTGTATCATTGGGATAAAACTTTATTTGTCTTCTATTTTTGATGTCCCACTCCATACAAGCTTGTTTAAATTCTTCAAAACTTCCAAATGTCACCCCTAGTTCTAATATCGACTTATCTTTGTGTTTATCTTCATTATACTCTTCATAGGTAACCTTTTCCTGGATCATATCTTTATTTTTATCAGACTCAACCTCCTCCGACAATTCATCTGAATCTACATAATCAGATTCAATATCAACAACATATGGTACTACAATTATAAAATTGGATGGTACATTAATAGAACCTGGTGGAATTTTTGGTTGTCCCCTCTTTCTCATATTTTTGTTTACAATTATAATCTTTTAAAAGTCATTGTCTTTGTCAGAAAGGTGATAACTTGAATCATGAAAATCTTCCTTATCTATAGTTTTTGCATCATTATCTGTCTCTTCTCCATCATTCAGATCAATATCTTTACTTTTAACACGACTCAAAAAAAATTCAAATTGATCTGTTGCATTTGAATACTCCTATAACAAGAATTCAATGTTGAAAAATAGGAAAAATATTTGATTAAAATAGTTTACTTTCTATGACTTGTTCAAACAAACAAAATGGAACAACTGCACCCAACAACAGCTAAGAAGATTATTGTGCTTCAGGAAATTTCAATGAATATATATGGGCAAAATAAGGTTATACAAATTTCTATTACATAAGTTGCTGGACTAGACAATTAAGACAAATACAATTCAATTTTTTTCATGGAGATGCAAGAAATTTATAGACATTAGAGGTATAAGGTGCAATAGTTTTGGGATAAAATGCAGGATTACTTAAAATGAGAATTTAAAGTCTTCTGGAATAAGGATTTCAGCTTTCTCCGATGGGGAGGAGGATGAAGAAGTCGAATAACTGGATGAGGAGAACTGATTTTTCTTAGTCACCTCTTAACTTTCTCTTAGAGTATGTGATGTAACACAGATGTAATGTAATTTTTGGTTATGAAAGTATTGCTTAGAAAGTTTACAGTGGTTGTATTCCTTTCACAAAATTTCTACAAGGTCATAATATGCTTCTCAACTTCAGTGAACATTGTCACAATTCCATTATTGGTCTTCCCTTTGAATTTCTTTTGGAGCTCTGGATTACCTGTGATATTTCCATATTATACATTCCAAGTTATTTCTTTTTATCTCTCCAATATTTGTGTTGTGTATACATCACTAATATTAGGTGTTTGGAGTCTCTCTTTTGAACCTTTTTTTACCTGGTCCTTTTTTGAAATAGTCAAGTGTCGGTCCACGAAAGTTCTTCTAGATATTAGTTGTGGGAATTTCTCCTGCATTTAGTTTTGCTCTGTGGTTTGGTGAAGAAATATGCCAAATAAATGACCGAATGTGGAAACCATTTTAAGTAATTAACTTACTTTTTTCATTTTAATAAATATAACTGCTGATGACTAATGTCAATATGTATCTTCATCAAAGACAATATCAATATATATCCTTAATTTTGAATGAAAAATTTGCTTCCAACGATAACATCTATTGGTACTAGTTGAGAGAATTAATAGAAAAGAAATAATAGTTGTGTAATGCCCCGAGTCTGTACCCTGAATGCTACACGATGCTCATAATCCCAAAGGACCGTAAGCTAACCCATAACTGGTACCTGCTGCAATCACTAAATAATAATACTGTATAATGCAGAAATTAGGTGGAAATCGCAATAAGGTTCAAAACTGAATCATGTACTGATACATAAATACTGAATACTGAACATCTGACAATCATATCTAAAAATTGAATAACTATCTGAAATAATCTAGTCTGAAAAGCCTCTAACTGAACTATCTAAAAAATAGAGTTGATGGGACAATTCCCAAACTAACCCCAGTTACTGATAATATACTAAAAATACTGAAATAACAACTCTGTCCTTAAACTATGAGGACTCACCACTAAATCTGCTGCTGATAAGCTATGCTGCTAGGTACGGTTAGGAACCCGTGCGTCTGAACCTATGACATAAGACAGAATAGCATAAAAGAAAGAATGTATCAGTACTTTAAATGTACTGGTATGCTAAGTGAGGTAGGTTGGTATGCATGGGTTTATATGCATGAACAATAACTGACTAAGTAACATGAATATAAGTGACTAAAAAATATATGCCTATCTGACACTACTGTAATGACTGAATATGCAATGATATGCTCATAACTATACATGCTGTAACTGAAGTTCATGTTAACACTGGGTACTGAATTCTGATAACTGAATGACTGATATCTAAGATTATTGCAACTGAATTACTATATACTGAGTAACTATTTTTGACAGTCGTGATTCTGTAGAAATGCACTGAGTTCTATACTGAGCTGGGTGATTGTGTTTGACAGTCCTGATTCTAAAACTGAACTGAGGTTTTATACTGAGTTTGAAACTGTAACTATGGGAGTGTTCATCTAACTGACATATCCCGAGTATGACTGAGTTGGGGTCTAACTTGTGACCCCAGTTGGAAGGGTGTTATCACCTTGCCAAAGGATACTGACAATGTTTATTAGTTAAACCTCTCTGACAGGAAGCACTTTCGTCAACCCTCACTGGCAGGAAAACTCGTACGAGATGAATCAACCCTAGACTGGAAGGAAGACATCTCAACCTACGCTGGCTACGTAGTTCTGTAATGCAGTGATTACAACTAAGGGTCAAACCCTTTACTGATAGGAATTCCCCCATCCCTGGGTTTACTTAGTGCTGAATCCTACTCCCACTTGAATAGACACTAAACTGATTTCTAAACTGTTCTAGGCTAGATTAAACTATTACTGATCGTATTGACTGACTGAACTAGATTGAGTTCATTGAGTACTGTAACTGATTGAAGGTTCTGAGTTCTATTTGTTGACTGGATATACTAAGTTCTATACTGACTAAATGCCACTTTACGTGACATTACTGAGACTATTCTGAAGCTACTTTAATTCTAGGTAAATAGCTAGATTTTCGGGTATTAGATACCCCTAGAACTCGATAACATGAAAATTAAAGCATAGCATGATCTTGAAAAGCATTATAATATTCATGACTCATTCATAGAGACATTTGGTCAAATACTTTCACGATATAAGCTTGTACATATGCTAGCATGTCATGATTTCCCCATTTAATCCACATGAGCAATTTTTCAAACACTTGGAGAACATAATCTATGCACATAATACTAATAAACATGTAGACATCATGATTTCCAATCCCAATTTACAAATTCAAGGGCTTTAACATGAATTCACATAATACTACACACATGTCAAATAAATTTACATGAATTTTATAATAAATCATGAATTAGAAACCCAATTAACATTATAAATATTAATACATTCAAGCACAACATAGAATTCATGGAATCAACAAACTTGAAGTTTTAAAAAGTGGTTCTTGAACTCCAAGAGTGGAAGAAAACCCTTGGATGAACACCTAACGTACCTTGGTGCTTGAGTTCCTGAAGATTGATGGTGAAGTTCTTGAATCTTGATTTTGAATTTGATAGGTTAGGGTTTGTTCTTGAGAGAATTTGAGAGAAAGTGAGTGTTTTAGCCTTAAGAATAACTTAATCTTGTGTTTTTGGGGCTGAATACGGGTGAAAAATGACCCAATTCCCCTCTGGATGCAGGCTTTTAATGACTGAAAATATGTCCAGTGATGTGTAGACCGACGCACCGCATCGATGGAATCAATGCGATAACTAACGCACCCGTCTAGTTCATGTTGGTTCACTAGAATTGGACTGAAAGCTGGGAGAAAAATTATCTGTCAAATATGATGGGCAACGCGTCGTGTCGAGATTATGTTGACCTACTATTTTTGTCACCTAAACATGGTTCAAATTAGGTCCAAAAAATCCAAAACTCATCGAAAGTGACCTACTGACATTCCTGATCATGAATAGACCTAAAATTGATACTTTAAGATCATAAGGATTGTGAAATAGGATTTCCAACTTACGAAGGCTAAAATACTTCTAAGTGTACATACTTAGCTGAAATTTCTAGGTCTGGGACCTTTTTTCAATCTTTAATGAACTGAGTTAATCTTAGAATTTTGCGGGGTCTTACAATATCTCCCCTTTTGGGACATTCATCGTAGAATGAGACAGACTAAGCTGAGAAACACTTATAGAGTAAGCTCACACTGAACATGCATATCTGATGCATGGAATACCTGACTGAAACTGTTAATAAGGTAAATTTTCAATCTAAACATGCATATCTGATGCATGAGTACATGGTTGAACTGATTCATATATACATGACTATCATGAAGATGATATGCAATGGTAATGAATACCAAATTTGTAAGTGTAACTGAACATGAAATTGAGCAAATCTTAGGAAGACTATTACCTTGAGCTGAGTCTAAGTTTGTAGAGAAAAGGTGAGGATATTTGGTCCAGATATCTACTTCTGCTTCCCAAGTAGCTCCCTCAACGGACTAATTTTGCCAAAGAACTTTGACTAGCAAAACTTCTTTGTTTCTCAGTCTGCGAACTTGATGATCGAGGATTTCTACTGGGATTTCTTTATAAGAGAGACTATTTTGAACATCTATACCCTCTATAGGGACTACAACTACTGGGTCTCCTATGAAATTCTTAAGCAAGGAGACATGAAACACTGGATGTAACGACGCTAAATCTGAAGGCAACTTAAGCTCGTAAGCTACCTTTCTAAAATAACTGAAAATTTGGTAAGGACCAACATAGCGGGGATTGATTTTCTCCTTTTTTCCAAACCTCTTCACCCCTTTCATTAGAGAAATTTTCAAATACATAAAGTCACTAATCTCAAAATCGTGATTCTTTCTTTACATATCTGCATATGATTTCTGTCAGCTCTGAGCTATCTTAAGCCTTTCCCTGATGAACTGAACTTTTTCTAAGGTATCAAATACCAAGTCAGGCCCTACCACTGTGGCCTCACCCACTTCAAACCAACCAGTGGGAGATCTACATCTCCTCCTATAAAGCACCTTAAACAGATCCATCTGAATGCTGGAATGATAACTATTATTATATGCAAACTCAATCAGGGGCAAGTGGTCATACCAACTACCCTTAAAGTCAATGGCACACTCCCTTAACATATCTTCCAAAGTCTGAATGGTCCTTTATGCTTGACCATTTATCTGAGGGTGGAAGGCTGTACTGAGGTGATCTTGGGTACTAAGACCCTTTTGGAAGGCTTTCCAAAAATGAGAGGTGAACTGCATACCTCTATCTGAGATGATGGACAATGAAACTCCATGCAATCGGACCAACTCTCTAACATAGAGCTTGGCATAATCCTCGGCTAAATAAGAGGTATGAACTGGTAAGAAATGAGCTGATTTGATAATCCTATTTATAATAACCCAAATTCAATTATGCTGATAATGAGTACGGGGAAAACCCATCACAAAGTCCATGTTCACTTCCTCCCACTTCCACATAGGAATACTAAACTCTTGCATAGATCCACTAGGCTTCTAATGCTCGATCTAAATCTACTGACATATCGAGCAATTAGCCACAAACTCTGCAATGTCTCTCTTTATCCCACTTCACCAATAGATCTTTCATAAATCACGATACATCTTAGTGGCCCCTGGATGAATAAATTAACATGCACCATGCACTTCTGCAAGAATTCATTGCCTCAAGTCATCTACACATGACACACATAAGCGATACTAGCAACGCAACGCACCATCTCCCCCTTGGGAGAAAACCTCTACTTTCTGATCTCTGACTGACTCTTTCAACTTGACTAAACGTGGATCTCTGTCCTACTTTTCCTTTACTTCAGAAACCCGAGATGATTTTAAAATATTCTGCATCCACACACTTCCCTCTGCTGAATCGACTAAGTGGACACCTAGTCAGATTAGATGATGAACTTCTTAAACTAACTTCTTCTTATTATCCTTCACGTGAGCAACACTACCCATAGATATCGTATTGAGAGCATCAACCACTGTATTGGCTTTGCCTGGATGATATAGGATGCTTATATCATAGTCTTTCAACAACTCTAACCACCTTCTCTGATGTAGGTTTAGATCATTTTGAGAGAACACATACTGCAGGATCTTATGGTCTGTGAACACATCAACATGTACCCTACATAAATAATGCCTCCAAATATTTAAGGCAAATACCACAGCTGCTAACTCAAGATCATGAGTGGGGTAATTCTTTTCATAAGGCTTAAGCTATCTAGAGGCACATGCTATGACCTTACCTCTCTACATAAAAAAACACCCCAAACCAACACTGGAAGTATCGGAATATACTACAAACCCGTCTAACCATCTAGTAGAGTCAAAACTGGGGCTGTAGTGAGTCGAGTCTTCAACTCTTGAAAACTCTTCTCATAAGAATCTAACCACTAGAATTTGACTTTCTTCTGAGTCAATATGGGCATAAGGGATACAATGGATGATAATCATTCAACAAACCATCGATAATACCTAGCGAAACCCAAGAAACTCCTGATATCTAATAGAGAGATAGGTCTGGGCTAGTTTCTCACTATATCTATCTTTTGAGGATCCACTCTAATGCCATTACTGAAAACTATATGGCCAACGAAAGCTACTAACCTTAGCCAAAATTCACACTTACTAAATTTAGCGAACAACTGATGGGCTCTGAGGGTTTGTAACACTATTCTGAGATGGTTTTAATACTCATGTTCATTGTGTGAGTAGACAATAATGTCATCAATGAAGACTATGACGAAATGTCCAAGTACTGCTTGAACACACGGTTCATCAAGTCCATGAAGGCAGCTGGAGCAATGGTAAGACTAAATAACATAACTAAGAATTTAAAGTGGCCATACTGAGGTCTGAAAGCTATTTTTGAAATGTCACATTCTCTGTCGATGATGATAGCTTGATCTGAGGTCTATCTTAGAGAAGTAACAGGCACTCTTAAGTTGGTCAAATAAGTCATCAATTCTGGGAAGTGGATACTTGTTCTTGACTGTGACTTTATTTAACTAACGGTAGTCTATACACGTCCTGAGGAAACCATCTATCTTACGCACAAATAGAACTAGTGCGCCCCACAAAGAAATGCTGGGTCTAATGAATCCTTTATCTAGGAGATATTTCAACTGTTCTTTTAACTCTTTGAGTTCTATAGGTGCCATTCTATATGGTGAAATAGATATGGTCTGAGTATCTCGAAGAAGGTTGATTCCAAAGTCAATTTCCCTTTTGGGAAGAACTCCAAGAAAATTTTCGGGAAACACATTTGGGAATTCATATGCTACTGATACTGACTCAAGATTAGGGGTTTCTAAACTAGAGTATTGAACTCAAATGAGATGATAGACACATTCCTTAGATATCATTTTTCTTGCTCTAAGGTAAGAAATAAGCTGACCTCTAAGTGCTGAAGTACTACTCCTCCACTTAAGGACAAGTTTATTTGGAAATTGAAAGTGGACAATTCTATTTCTATAGTCAACTGAAACATAGCATGAATAAAGCCAATCCATGCCGATAATGAAATCAAAATCTGTCATATCTAATTCTACTAAGTCTGTTGAAGTGACTTTTTGAGATAACATAACCAGGCAGTTCCTGTATATCCATCGAACTATGATAGATTTACCTACTGGGGTAGACACTAATAAAGGCTCTTCTAGGATTTTTGGACTGACTCTAAAGTTAACATCTATATACGGAGTTACAAAGTCAAAGAATCTCCTTGATCTAGCAAAGTATAAACGTGCAAATGATAAACTTATAACGCACCAGTGACTATATCAGGAGAACTTTCTTGATCCTGTCAGCACTGAAGTGCATAAATCTTATTTAGGTGCTGCCTACTGGTGGCACTAGAAGCGGTACCCTACTGATTCAGGCGATCAAATTGAGATGAAGGACGATTATGTTGACTCTGCAAACCTACCTGAGGACACTCCCTGACCCTGTGGCCTGGCTTGCCACATCTTAAACATACATCACTGCTAGCCCTGCAGATACCCTGGTGGTTTATACCATACTTTTGGCAAAGGGGATTCATTCTGGAACTGCTAATACTACCCTGGGGTTTAGGCCTAGTGCCTTATCTTTATTTCCGTCTCTGAATTTTGGCACTAGAGCACTAGCTGAGAAAGGAGTTAGAACAGAAGATTTCGAGTGAAACTGAGAATGATTTCCATCCTGCAACTGATATGTGGACAACTCAACACTCACTAGCTGTCACCCCCATAATATTTGTGAATTTCTGCACCTGATCAAGGAATTCCTGTGGGTCCTTATTTGACTTAGACCCGATAAATATTGGGGGGTTTATTTGGGTGAAGTCTCAAATTCTAGCTACAGTAGTATCGGCCCCTGGGTTTGTCGGAATGGCAGCTGGGCATTTATTCTAGGATACCACAGAATGAGCTAGAGTGGTGAAAGTAGCTCTGAATTCTGCATGGGAGATATGCTCATCTAAGGGATCTGCCTGAACGGGCGGAGGTGCTGGGTGATTTCCTGTTCCTCTTTCATTGTTTTTTTTGGGAGGCATATTCTGTAAATAAAAGTAAGAAAAGGATTAGACTGAGAGTGTAACTTAAGCTCATGCTCACTCATACGATATGAATACTAAAACAAGGGAAACTTTTCTAAAATGTCTCATAGCCTCTTGTTCATAAGTGTGCACGCTACACACCTATGCACAAGACTTTACTAGATGCAGTTTTCAGACTTTATAGGACTCTGTTGAACCTGGATCAGATACCAAGTTTGTAACGCCCCAAGTCTGCACCCCGGATGCTACATGGTGCTCATAATCTAGAAGGACCATAAGCTAACCCATGACTAGTACTTACTGTAATCACTGAATAATAATAGTGTATAATACAAAAATTAGGTAGAAATCTCCATAAGGTTCAAAATTGAATCATATACTGATACGTAAATACTAAATACTGAACATCTGATAATCATATTTAAAAATTGAATAACTGTCTGAAATAATTTGGTCTGAAAAGCCTCTAACTGAACTATCTGAAAAATGGAGTTGATGAGACAAGTCCCCAACTAACCCCAACTACTGATAATATACTAAAACTGCTAAAATAACTACTTTTTCCTCAAACTATGAGGACTCACCATTAAATCTGTAACTGATAAGCTAGGCTGCTAGGTACGATCAGGAGCTCGTGCGTCGGAACCTATGATATAAGATATCATAGTGCAAAAGAAAAGTATGCATCAGTACTTTGAATGTATAGGTATGCTAAGTGAGGTAGGCTAGTATACATGGGTTCATATGCATAAATAATAACTGACTGAGTAATATGAATATAATTGACTGAGAATATATGCCTATCTAACACTACTGTAAATACTGAATATGCGATGATATGCTCATAACTATGCATGTTGTAACTAAAGTTCATGTTAACACTGGGTACTAAATTCTGATAAATGAATGACTGATATTTGAGTTTAATAATATAAAATTACTGTTTACTGAGTGACTGTTTCTAGCAGTCATAATTATTTAGAACTGAACTAAGTTCTATACTGAGCTAGATGATTGTATCTGACAGTCTTTATTATGAAACTGAACTGAGGTTTTATACTTAATTTGAAACTAAAACAATGGGAGTGGTCATCTAATCAACATACCCCGAGTATGACTGAGTTATGGTCCAACCTGTGACCCCATTTGGAAGGGTGTTAACACCTTGCATAGGGATACTAGCAATTGCTATGAGTTAACCCTCTCTGATAGGAAGCTCTTTCGTCAGTCCTTGCTGGAAGGAAATGTCGTACGAGATGTATACACCTTAGACTAGAAGGAAGACATCTCAACCTACGCTGGCTATATAGTTCTGTAATACAGGGATTGCAACTAAAAGTTAAACCCTTTACTAACAAGAATGCCCCCATCCTTGGGTTCACTCGATGTTGAATCCTACTTCTAACTAAATGGACACTGAACTGATTACTAAACTATTTTAGACTAGATTGAACTATTACTGATCATATTAGCTGACAGAACTGGACTGAGTTCATTGAGTACTATAACTGATTGACGGTTCTGAGTTATATTTACTGACCAGATATACTGAGTTCTGTACTGATTGAATGCTACTGTTTGTGACATTACTGAGAGTATTCTGAACCTACTGTAATTCTAGGTAAACAACTAGATTGTCTGGTATTAGATACCCCCAGAACTCGATAACATAAAAACTAAAGCATAGCATGATCTTGAAAAGCATTATAATGTTCATGACTCATTCATAGAGACATTTTATCAAACACTTGTAAGATATAAGCTTGTACATATGATAGCATGTCATGATTTGCCCATTTAATCCACATGAGCAATTTATCAAACACTTAGGGAATATAATCTATGCACATAATACTAATCAAAATGTAGACAACATGATTTCCAATCCCAACTTACAAATTCAAGGGCTTTATCATGAATTCACATAATAGTACACGCATGTCAAATAAATTTACATGAATCTTATAATAAATCATGAACTAGAAACCCAATTAACATCATAATCATCAATACATTCAATCCAAATATAGAATTCAGGAAATCAACAAACTTGAAGTTTTAAAAAGAGGTTCTTGAACTCTAAGGGTGGAAGAAAACCCTTGGATGAACACCTAACATACCTTGGTGCTTGAATTCCTAAAGATTGATAGTGAAGTTCTTGAATCTTGATCTTGACTTTGATAGGTTAGGGTTTGTTCTTGAGAGAATTTGAGAGAAAGTGAATGTTTTAGCCCTAAAAATGACTTAATCTCATATTTTTGGGGCTGAATACGGGTGGAAAATAACCCAATTACCCCTCTGGATGCGGGCTTTTAATGATTGAAAATGTGTCCAGTGATGCACAGACCGATGCGCTACATCGAGTTTGCATTGGTTCACTGTAATTGTACTGAAAGATGGGGGAAAGATTCTCTGTCAACACGATGGGCGACGCAATGCATCGAGATCGCGTTGACCCACTATTTTGGTCACCTGAACATGGTTCAAACGAGATTCAAAAAATCCAAAACTCACCGGAAGTGACCAACTAACATTCCTGATCATGAATAAACCTAAAAATTGATACTTTAAGGTCATAAAGATCATGAAATAGGATCGCCTACTTACGAAGGCTAAAATACTTCTAAGTGTACACACTTAGCTGAAATTTCTAAGTCTGGGACCTCTTTTTAAGCTTCATGGACTGAGTTAAGCTTATAATTTTATTGGAATCTTACAAGTTGATAAAATGTGATGCTCTATGAGATTGGCAATAAAATTGGGGATGAAAGGAGTTAGTGGAGTTGCTTCTCATAGCAATAAAATCTCTAGGGGATTTTAGGAATATATCAAAATTACACAACATGAAGTTGGTGTTCCTAGGATCATGAACTACCCTCAAAATATGTTGTTAAATTAATAATATAATGAGTTACATCAGTCAATAGATGAGACACCTCATTTCCATCTCTTTGATGGAAACTATTCATTGGAGAACTTTTAAAATCTAACGCAGGAGATAATGAAACAAGCATATGCTAAAGGGTACTTGATTATGTATTTTAATAATGCTTTATATAAAAATCAGTGATTGATCATATCAGCAGTTTGCACAAGCAGTTCCAACGAAGCTGCGTATGTATCAAGGCTTTTGATTTAATGAAGTTTGCTATTCAGCCTTCTTTATATCATGTCAAAAGTTATTTAAGTGATAGAATTAGTAATTGACAATGCCCAAGCGCACATGCAAGTGTACGTGGCCTTATCAAGTACTAAAGTGGCCTAATGAAAGCCAAGTATCGATCCCATAGAGACTTGATTTAACTATGATTTAACTCTAGTTCACTGTTTAGATTAATTTAGTGCAAAAGTAACCAAAAAGAGTTTAAAATATTGTAAATTATAAATAAAAGTAAATAATGAATAAAATAAAAGTACTTGGAACAATCAATAGAGTAAATCCCAGGGTTAAAGCAATTCGAATAATCATACTATGTTATTGAATTTCATTCGTTGATTTGCTAATCTTGGTTGTTGATTCGTAGGGTTAATTGCATGATCATAATTTACCAACCTCTAATCTTTTACCTAATATGGACAATACAACTACATCGTTTAGCGGGGATGTAATAATCCAATTAAGTGAATGAAAGTTATCTTCCTACGGTTGAATCAAGTAAGGCATCTAAGTACATTCATGTCCTAGATGCTAAGTTTAATTCTTTATTTTATAAAAGAATAAAAACTCAAACTTTATTTATTCCCATATTCAATCTCTCTATTCCCTCTCCCGAGATCAAAAGGTTGACAATATATGTATTTTATGGATGATCAATCCATAAAATAATTAAATCAAGAATAAACAAATAACTAATAATGATAAGTAAAATTAAACGAATTAAATCCAAAATAATAGTACTCATGTTCTTGGCTTTAACCCCGGAAAGAGGGAGTTTAGCTGATAATATTCATAATCACGATCCAATTAATTGAATACATGATATGAAAAATTAAACACTAAATAAAATAATAAAAACTTAATAAAAAGTAGCAGTGTCCAGGTGTTGCCCACCAAATGTACTCAGAATTGGAAAAATTGTCCTAAGTATCGAATTCCTCCCATCTGTCTTGGTGTAGTGTGTGTGTATATATATATATGTATATATATTATATTGTCCAATTTAGGTGGGATTATAATAAGCTAGCACGTGATTCAAGAAATATTCCCACCAGATCCTCATAATATCTGTGCCAAGTTGAATTAAAATTGGACAAAGTCCCAATCCGTGTCTTTGTGGAACTCGTCAGTAGTGGAGCAGTGAAATCAATCATGCGTTGCACGCTGTAGTTCCCCGAAATGGAGGGTACGATGCACGATAATCGTGCGCACCTACTGGAATTTCATATTCATTAATTTTCTAAGGCAGTAGATCATTGAACTGGAGTATGCATCGCATGCTCATCGAACGCACACACTGGAATTTGCATCCAAAATTTTGGTTAAATCTTTATCGTCCCATATTTCATCCCTTGTCTTGTGGTGTATTTCTCATGGATTTTCAGCCTTTATATCATCAATATATTACCTTATTCAGCTAAGAAATATTCTCAAAAAATCATATGTCATGAATTAGAGATCAAAACAACACAATATTCTCAATGATGAATTAAAATAAGAGCTAAGATAAGGCTAATTCGCACGATCTTCAACTTTATGTTCTGACTCTTGACTTAATCAAATTGAACTTTTCCCTTTACAAACAAGTTATAATTACACATTTAAAACATTTGGAAAAAATTAAATACATTAGAATCCAACGAAACCAACAAGGTACACACTTAGCTCAAGCTAGTAAAACTAGTTTTTTGGGTTGAACTCTAAAAGACTCAATTAAGCACAAACTTTTTTGAAAAATAATTTGAACATTGTAATCACATACTTGGACACTTAAATGCTTATTTATATCAATATGAACACGTTAAGCACACGAATTGCTCTCAAAACAAGGCGAAATAAGCTAGAATAATGATACAAATATGTATAAAACCACCTCAGATCATCACCCCACACTTAAATCTTTGTTCGTCCTCGAACAGCTCTTTACTCTACGCATCAAAATCAAAGGTGACACCAAACTTCTACAAAAATGAAAACACTCAAGCTAGTTCAACAATGACTACACAGAATGCAAGTTTCTAAACAAAGCACGTTATTTACACAATTAAAAGCTTATGAACGCTACTTCAAAACATCCCAGCCTCAAGAATTGACTCACCTAAATGGAAAACTCATGCTATCATTCAATCAAGGACATAATTAAAATCAACCACATTCATTAAACATATGCCCCTCACAACAAGAGAGTTACCCATAATTACTCACAAAAATGCAATTTATAACGTAATGGGTAGAAGAATCAAATTACTCTCACTCTCACAAAGAATTCACTGGTTACACACAATGAACCATAGGCTTTCCCTTAGTGTAATGCTTCACTAATATCAGAATGTAAAGCTTAGGATCAATTAGGACTTTTTTGGAATGTATTATAGGCTAAAGGACGGGTAAGAACTATTTGGGAATAGTGAGTAACCTCTCTAAGAGCTTTAATACACTACATATACATTTAAAATCACTCTCCAAAAACCAAATTACACTTATTCATTCATCCATACCTTTTATTTTTATCCCATCTCTTTTAAGCATTTTCACAAACACATGGTGGATACATCGTTTACTACCACAAGAATCAATTTTTCTCTTTTTTCACAATCATGGAAATATTTTTTGCATAAACTATATCATACCCATCCACCACACATCACATATAAACACCAATAACTATTACCTTGGGGCATCAATTTCACCTTTTCCCTCTTATTTCTCAACTTGTTACTTAATTAATTTTTCATTAAGCATCTAGGAGCTTTTTGGATTAAATTATGGTCTATCAAAGAAGGGATTAGGCTAAATATGAGGCTACCAAAGACAAGCTAAAGGCTAAATGGGGGTAAACTAGGATAAAGTACAAGGGTAGGATAAATAGAAGGTATAAAACAAGGCTATCAAAGAAATGCCAAAATCACTCCTAAATCCACGTTCTTTATTTTGCTTCCACACACACCGGGAAAGTTCTAGAAATCATATGCAACAAGGAATATACAAAAATCTCACACACACATGGCACATGCTCAACTCAATAGGATCATCATAGAATCCCAACCAAACAATAACATAAATTCAAAGGTAAGCCAACAAGTACAAGAGTCATAAACATGAGCCTAAGAGCCTCAAAAATAGCAATTAACATCAATTAGCATCATTTTTCAAAAAAACCCACTTGAATCATGTAATAAACAATAACACCAACAAGAATATATTATAATTTTTTCTTAAATTGAGCCAAAATTTGGGAATTTCCCCACCCTACACTTAAAAATTTACTTTGTCCCCAAAGTGAACTTAAAAGTAAGAAATAGAAATACTCCCTGAGGCCTCTAGGCCTAGATAGTAGCATCTTTACATGTAAATGAGATCCATGGAACCCCATACCCAGTCTTTGCCATGCTTCTTAGCTCAAGTTTATGGTACTCATACTTCCCATTAACCTGTGACTCAACCAAAAATAAAAACTACATGAAATAAAAACTAAAAAACTAAAATGAAAACATACCTAATTAACTTGGGTTGCCTCCTAAGCAGCTCCTGAATTAGTGTCACGGTATGACCTATATTAAATCAACCATATTCCTTCCCTTTCACTCCCTTTTGGGATCCATTTTTTCATTTATTTCTGACCTCTTGAGTTTGCACTCTCAAGGTCAACATATCTTTTAACATCAACCTTCATCATGTTTGGAAATAGTGGCTTCATCTCAAGCTGCTCAATAAGGTGATCCAAAGAGGTCTTTGGTGGATTAACCACCCCATACTTATCCCTTTCAATAACATTAATTATGTATAAATCTTTAACTTGGGATGTTACATTGTGTATCTTGTAAATATCAAATACCACCTCTTTATCATCTATCCTCATTTTGAGTCTGCCTTCTCTAACATCAATCAAGGCCCCTTCAGTTTTTAAGAATGGGCGCCCCAAGATGATTGGTACCTATTCGTCTGCCTTAAAATCAAGAACAAAAAAGTCAGTAGGTATAATGAATTTACCAACATTTATGAGGACATCCTCTATTACTTCTTCTAAATATGTGATGGATCCATCTGCAAGCTGCATAACCACGGTGGTCAGTTTTGGATTCCCAGGACTAATATGTTAAACAATGATAGGAGCATCACATTTATACTTTACACTAAGTCACTTAATGCATGTACCACTTTTCTCCCAATTTGAATAGGGATAGCAAACTTCCCCTGATCTCTCAATTTCTTAGGAATTTTCTGTGTCATCACAGCGCTACACTCTTTAGTGAGTGTTATGACTCCTACATCCCGCAATTTTACTTTTTTTTCTACTATATCCATCAAGTACTTTTCATACTTGGGAATACTCTACAAAATATCTAAAAGAGGTAAATTAATATGAAGCTCTTTGAATGTGTCAAAAAACTTTTAGAACATTACATCCTCCTTCGCTTTAATTTGCCTCTGAGGGAAGGGTAGTGGCACTGTCTTCTTCACTTTTGGTTCAATAACTTTTTCTTTTAAGTACTCAAACTTTCGTAAATTTTAATAAATTCTTTCATTTACCTGTTGGGTCACCACATCAGTATCTACCTCTTTTGTTGCCTTTGGAGGTTCTCCTTGTAGCTCCTTACCACTCCTTAAAGTGATTGTCATAACCTGCATTGGATTTTTTGTATCTGCTGGTAACCCACCTTATGGGTTAGTATTCAATGCTTTCTGATTCTTACCTATTTGAAACTCTAAATGTCTTATGGCCGTTTGCAAATTTTTTAAGTCTGCAGCAAACTATGTCTGATTAACCAAGATCTGTTTCACTATCTCCTCCATATTGCTAGTTGGCTAATTTGGTTGTGCCTGTGGCTGTGGAGCATTCCATGACTGATTTGGTGTCTGAGTTTGCCATTTCATGTTGTAGCCATTACCATAATTTAGCATTTGAGCATTTCCTACATACATCACAAATTTTGGATTCGAAGCACACATAGTCGCAACATGACCACTATTTTTGCATACCTCACACCAACCTGTAGCTTGTTGGATGGCATTGACTATGGCTGCAGGTTGCTACTAAATAATGTGTTTATCAAATTTTGTTAGGCAGAAACCTATGCTGATAGGGCTGTGAATTGGTCCACCTCCAATACACCCACAATTCTTTTTGTGGAACTTCTAAAATCTGAATGCCACTCTAGATTTCCTTGTTCTATGCGGTTCAGTAATGTGTATAGCTTATCATAAGTCAATTCCATCGCTTGACCACCTGAGATGAATGTAGAAAAATTATTGAATTGTGATCAAGAGCTTCAACAAAAGTATGAGAAAGTACCTCATGGACTGTTGGTGGTGTGGACAATCCCAAAGAAAGGCCTTGTTAGAGGTTTTCATCAGGCTTCTATTTTAAGCTCACTATCTCACTACAAAGTCTTGCAGTCTTGCCTAATGGAAAAAATATGATGAAGAACTTTCTAGCTAAGTTATCGCATGATGTAATTGAATTGGCCGGCTTCGTATTCAATCACCTTTTAACTTCCCTAAGAGTGGATGGGGAAACAATGTCAGCCTAACATAATCTGGACTCACCCCCGTCGGAGTGAATGTATCAATAAGCTTAATGAAAGACTGCAAGTGGACTTTTGGATCGTCGTGTGAAAGCCCTACAAACTGTCCATTGCTAATGAGAAGCTGTACCATGTTGTGATTTAACTCGAAATTCTCCCAGCAGTTGGTCTTTGAATTGAGGAAGTTAAGTTCATCGAAAGTGGGAATACCACTTCTCTAAGTGTCCTACGTGCTTATTGTTCTACATTCTCTTGGTCTTTTATGATTTGAAGAATTTTGGGGAGAAAGATTGCTTCTCTTCTTCGTTGATGGCAAAGTTTCTCAGGTTTGGAGCTTGGTTTAACCAAGTCCTGATCCCTTGCTAGATTTCTACTTTGAAAACCTGTTTCCTACAAAAACAAAACTAAGACCAAGCATAAAAACACCAAATAAATCTCAAAAGCAAAACTAAAATAAAAAGTTGCCAATTAACAAGTCCCTGGCAACGACGCCAGAAACTTGACAGCGCCCAACCACACACACAAGTGTACGTGGTCTTATCAAGTGGTAAAGTGGACTAATGAAAGCCAAGTATCGATCCCACAGAGACTTGATTTAACAATGATTCAATTCTAGTTCACAGTTTAGATTAATTTAGAGCAAAATTAACCAAAAAGAGTTTGAAATATTATAAATTAAAATAAAATGAAATAATGCATAAAATAAAAGTACTTGGAAAAATCAATGGAGTAAATCCCAAGGTCAAATCACTTCGAACAATCATACTATGTTATTGAATTTCATTCGTTAATTTGGTTATCTTGGTCGTTGATTTGTAGGGTTAATTGCATGATCATGGTTTCCCAGCCTCTAATCTTTTACCTAATATGGACATTACAACTACATCATTGAGTGGGGATATAATAATCCAGTTAAGTGAATTAAAGCTATCATCCTACGGTTGAATCAAGGAAGGCATCTAAGTACATCCCTATCCCATATATGCTAAGTTTAATTCTTTATTTAATAAAAAAATAAAAACCCAAATTTTATTTACTCCCATCTTTTATCTCCCTATTCCCTCTCCCGAGATCAAAAGGTTTATAATATATGTATGTTACAGGTGATCAATCTATAAAATAGTTAAATCAAGAATAAACAAACAACCAATAATGATAAGCAAAATTAAACGAATTTAATCCAAAATAATAGTACTCATGTTCTTGGCTTTAACCCCGGAAAGAGGGGGTTTAGCCGATAATATTCATATTCACAATCCAATTAATTATATATGATATGAAATATTAAAAGCTAAATAAAATAATTAAAACCTAATATAAAGTAGCTGCGTCCAGGTGTTTCCCACCAAAAATACTCCAAATTGTAAAAATTTTCCTAAGTATCCAATTTCTCCCATCTGTCTAGGTGTAGTGTGTGTGTATGTATATATATATATATATATATATATATATATATATATATATATATATATTATCCAATTTAGGTGGGATTAAAATAAGCTGGCACATGATTCAAGAAATATTCCTACTAGCTCCTCTTAAAATCCGTGCGAAGTTGAATTAAAATTGGACAAAGTCCCAATCTGTGTATATATGGAACTCGTCAATAGTGGACCAGTGAAATCAATCATGCATCGCACACTGTAGTTCCCTAAAATGGAGGGAGTGATGCATGCTAATCGCATGCATCTACTGGACTTTCATCTTTTCCAATTTTCTAAGGCAGTGGAGCATGGAACTGTAGCATGCGTCGCACGCTCATCGCACGCACACACTGGAATTTGCATCCAAAATTTTTTGGTTAAGTCTTTATCATCCCATCTTTTATCCCTTGTCTTGTGGTGTATTTCCCATGGATTTTAAGCTTTTATATCATCAATATATTTTGATATTATATTCACAAATATTCCTACAACATAAAAAACTACAATTTATAGATCAAAACAATACAATATTCTCAATGATGAATCAAAACAAGAGGTAAGATAAAGCTAATTCGCACGATCTTCAACTTTATGTTGCGACTCTTAACTTAATAAAATTGAACTTTGCCCATTAAAAATAAGTTATTCCATTCATAATTATCGATTTAAAACATTTGGAACAAATTAAACACATTAGAATCTAACGAAACCAACTAGATACAGACCTCGCTAAAGTTAACAAAACTAGTTTTCCGGGTTGAACTCTAAATAACTCAATTAATCACAAACTTGTTTGAAAAATGCTTTGATAATTGTAATCACATACTTGGACTCTTAAATGTTTATTTATATCAATATGAACACATTAAGCACATGAATTGCTCTCAGAACAAGGCAAAATAAGCTAGAATAATGATACAAAAGTGTATAAAACCACCTCAGATCAGTAATCTCCTATGGTAGGATAATTAATCGCCAGATTATTTATCTCGCAGTAACTTATTCTAGTTATTCTCAACCAAATAATCCCTTAAGAGTAGATGACTCCCATGTTCTACACAGAAATGCATATTCAAACAATAGAATATTCCATTAAAAAATAAGCAAAAAAAATCCTAAATTTTAAGAAAATTACTACAATACCAGATTGAACATTCAAATTATTTCACAGTTTAAACTTGAAAGATTAAAAAAAAGATTGAATTTTATCTCGTGATGATCTCTTTGGTCGACATCAAAGGTATACAACGGCTGGGGATACAATCCATTCTACAAATTCATTAATTTATTCATTGTAGAACCCATATTTTTCCTTAAAGAACTAGGGGATTCCATGTTAGATGTTGCCTCAGAACCATAGAAAGCTTTTTAGGATAGAAAATTTACGTCTTTGTAATCTTTTTCTAGTAAAAGATTTGGTGGTCTAAAAAGTTAAAACACTTTTATTAAAAAAGAAAAATGTGACATGGCATATGTGACATGGCATCCTATTAGGACAGAGAATGATGTAGATATTATGTCATGTATATTTTGAAAAAAATAGGAATAGTTGGGTGATATTATGATCCTAAAAAAACAAAAGTGATATTATTAGGCAAATTACCAAACGTGGGTGACCATTTAGGGAATTTATTCAAAAAGTTAAAGCTATGGGGGGTTTGCTGCTATTACTTTGGCAGAAATACCATATATGTATATGGTATATAATTTAAGTTTTGTATAATCACAAATTTTGGGTAGCTTATACAATATTTGAATTACATACATCAAAGGTAGACAACATACTTGTTGGATATTTTCTAAATATTTTTTTGAAAAAAATTTCACATATGTATTCAATAAAGTAATTAGTTTGTAATAAATATAGAAACTTCTTTTTAAAAATAGCCCAAAAGTGTTATTACTATATGTATACAGTCTAGATTGACTAACTCTACGTCTATTACACCCACAAGTTTCCACTTGCTTCCTTCTTATAGAAAAGGATAACTCTTTGCCTTTAATAATGAATCATGTTATGTAATAATAAGTGATAATTAAAATTTACAAAAAATGATCGTTATATGTCTAATGTATGTATAATGTATATGCAAAGTATCAATATTGTACAAATAATGTATACTTATACATATATACATACATATATATGTATATATATGTATGTATATATATGTATGTATATACATGTATATATATGTATGTATATACATATATACTATTTATTAGAGATGTATATGCATCCATATACACTATTTTATACAACACTTATATGGGTTCTATTAATATTTCGAGTCTTTTGCTATATTACTCAATAGTTTTTTTTTATTACGGCAAAATTTCTAAATAGCTAAAGCGGATATTTTTTTGTCTTATTAGTTTATTTCTTTTTCTTGTTGTAATTATCTAAAAATGGTCTGTAACTTCTAGATAACTACTCAATAACTTCCATGGCGAGTTACAACTCCTACTCCCATTTATTAATCTCCTTTGATTTTGAAATTCAAAATCGTAACTGCTGCGGAACCGCTAAACTATGTTTTGATGGGAGAACATTATATATAAGTGTACATCTAGTTCATGTCCCTAAGCATAAGATTTTTCAAAACTCCACACCATCTAATGAGTGAGGATTGACTTCTTAGAAGACTCACCAGAAAGACAGTACCGACGTTGATGCCGATGCCAATAATTTTGAATACTCTGACAATGGATGGATGTAAGACCCTGTAAGCTCCTAGCTTATTTCAGGTTACTATTGTATGTTAAGGGGGTCCAAAACTTAGAAAAATTTCACTAAGTGTTAAGACTTAGTAATTTCCAAATCCCCTTAAACTTCTATAATTTTATTTTTGACCTACCTAGCCTTAGAATATCAATTTTAAAGATGATTCATGATCACACATGTCAAGGGTACGTCTCAGGTGAGTTTCGAAATTTTCAGACGAGCATAAGGGCATGTTTGGACTTATAAAATAATAGCTTCATCGGGATAAGCCCGCGGCGTCCACTGTAGGGCACTGCAGTGGAGCCCATGGTGCTCGCTCTAGTACACCACACTAGAGCCCGTGGCACCCGCTCCATCGTTCGCCCCTAATTTTTACAGCTTTTGATTCCATTTTCCAAGGGTAAATGAGTCATTTTCTTTCACCCAATATGTCCATAATACGAGATTGAAGTACCCAAAAACATAATTGTTCATCATGTCATAGTTAGGTTTTGTTGACCATAACATACAATTTATCAATAAAATCAGTACTAAGATTTCAATAATTTAGTTTACAGACTACTTTAGTATCATGTTATATGCTTGGTTATGCATTCTCAGATTTTTTAGATTTCACGAATACTATGCATTAGTTATTTCATGATATTCATTCATTCAGTTATTATTCATGCACATGAGCCCATACATATTAGCCTAACCTCATCTAGCATACCAGTACATTCAAAGTACTGGTCGCTTACTTGTTTTTTGTGCTATGATGTCTTATATCATAGGTTTGGATGCTTAGGTTCCCGACTAGACTTAGACATTCCAGCGTATAAGCTGTGGTGAGTCCTCATAATTTGGGGACCAATTATATTTATTTCAATATTTTTAGTTCAGTAATCAGTTGGAGTTAGTTGGGCCTGTCCCATTAACTCTTATTCAGTCAGTTTTAAAGGCTTTTGAACACTTCAGGCAGTCAGTTAATTTCTTATTACTTTTATCAGTTTTCAGACAGTTATTTTTCAATAGTTTTTTTCAAACTTATGATTCAGAAATGTTTTGGTATCTAAAACCTTATGATGTATTCTGTTATTTTGTACATATGTATTTTATTATTATTATTCAGTACTCATAGCAAGTAACAACTCATGGGTTAGCTTGTCATCACTTGTGATCGTAAGCACCGTGTGGCATCTAGGATGTACTCCCGGGGTGTTACAAACTTGGTGTTAGAGCCTAAGGTATTAAAGTGTCATAGGGAGTCTGAAAGCTGTATTGACTAGAGTCTTGTGCATGGGTGTGAAGTGCGCCACACTTATGGGCAAGAGACTGCAAGATGTTTTAGGAAAAAAATTCCCTTCTTTCAGTTTTCATGTCGTGCAAATGAGCATGAACTCAATTTATACTCTCTTTATAATTCAATGTTCTTTCTATTTACAAAATGTGCCTCCCAGAAAGAATAACAGAAGGAGAAATGGAAATCAGCCTGAACCTGTGCCTGTTCAGGAAGATCCCCTGAACGAGCATGTATAGTATGCCAAATTAAAAGCTACATTCTCTACTTTAGCTCGCTCAGTAGAAACTCAGAATAATTAGTAAGCTACTGCTCCATCCGTTCCAGTGTCTAATACCACCACAACTAGGATTTAGGACTTTACCTGAATGAATCCTTCTTTGTTTATGGGATCCAAGATTGATATGGATCCGCAAGAATTCCTTGGCATGGTTCAGAAAGTAACTGACATTATGTGTGTGACTTCTAGTGTGAGTGCAGAGTTGGGTGCTTACTAGTTATAGAAGATAGCTCACACCTGATATAAGTAGTGGAACAGAGATAGAGGCATAGATGCAAGGCCTGTTGAATGGGAGGAGTTTGCTACAACCTTTTTAGATAGGTTCTTTAACTTTGAGTTAAGGAAAGCTAAGGTGATAGATTTAAATAACTTAAAGTATGGCAATATGAGTGTGAAAAAGTATTTGCTTAAGTTTACTCTGTTGGCAAAGTATTCTCCTTACGTGGGGTCTGATAACCGGTCTAGGATGAGTAAGTTTGTCTTCGATGTAGATGGTAGTGTGGTCAAAGAGTGTAGGATTGCGATGTTGATTAAGGAAATGGCCTTGTCTAGGCTTATGGTCTATATTCAACAGATTGAAGAGCAGAAGTTTAAGAAAAAAAAGGGAGAATAAGAGGGCTAGGATAGGTAGCTTTAATTTTACTCAGCCAAGGTCGGAGGTGCTAACCATCCTTAATTCTGTTAGAAATCTTTATCCCCATCCCCATGTTTAACTAGTTCTCCTGTGCTAAGTTTTAGAAACAGTAATCAGGATAGGGTACCAGGCTCTAAGACTCAGGGTAGTGTGAACAGTGGTCGGACTAATTCCCTTTGACAGAAGTGTGGTAGGAATCATCAAGGTGTATGTAGGGTTGGTAGTAATGTGTGTTTTACATGTGGCAAGCCAGGCCACAGGTTGAGGGAATGTCCGACAGGTATGCTGAAAAGTAGGAATTATCACCAACAGGGTCAAACTAACTCTTCATCGGCACCCGCAGGTCGCCCAACTCAGCAGGGCACCACTTCCAGTGCCACCAGCGGTCACCGCCAGAACAAATTGTATGCATTTCAGTCTAACAGGATAAAGAAAGTTCTCTTGACATAGTTACGGGTATGTTACAGGTCTTTCATTTACATGTTTACGCCTTGTTAGATCCCGGGGCTTCACTCTTTTGGTAACCCCTTATATAGCTGTTAACTTTAGAGTCAGTACCAAAACCTTAGTAGACCCTTCTCAGTGTCCACTCTAGTAGGTGTCTTTATTGTAGCCAGGAAGGTATATAGGAACTGTCTGGTCACAATATCCCAAAAAGTCACTTCAGTTGATTTTGTAGAGTTAGAGATGATGGATTTTGATATCATTCTTAGTATAGATTGGATACACTCATGCAATGCTTCAATTGACTGTAGAAATAGAGTTGTTCAGTTTTAATTTCCAGACGAACCAGTTATTGAATGAAAGGGTAGTACTTCAGTGCTTAGCGGTCAAATTGTTTCATATCTTAAGGCAATAAAAATGATTTCCAAGGGTTGTGTTTACTATCTTATTCGAGTCATAGACTTTTATTCTAAGGCCCTAAGTCTTGAGTCAGTTTTAGTAGTAAGGGAATTTCCAGATGTGTTTCCTGAAGACCTTCCTGGAGTTCTTCCCAAAGGGGAAATTGACTTTGGAATAGACCTTCTTCCAAATACGTAGCCTATCTTTATTCCTCCCTACAGAATGGCTCTAGTTGAGCCTAGAGGGTTAAAAGAACAGTTTAGAGTTCTCTTATATAAGGGATTAATCAGGCCTAGTGTTTCTCCGTGGGGTGCTCCAGTCCTTTTCGTCTGAAAAAAGATGGTTCTCTAAGAATGTGCATCGATTACCATCAGTTGAACAATGTCACAATTAAGAATAAGTATCCATTACCCAAAATTAATGAATTGTTCGATCAACTTCAGGGTGCCAATTATTTCTCTAAGATAGACCTCAGATCCGGCTATTATTAGCTCATAGTCAGAGAATGTGACATTTTGAAAACATCTTTCAGAACTCGATATGGTCACTTCAAATTTCTAGTCATATATTTTAGTCTAACAAATTCCCCAACAACTTTCACAGACTTTATGAACAGAGTGTTCAAGTAGTACTTGGACATGTTCATCATAGTCTTCATAGATGACATCCTTGTATATTCCTGTGATCAAATTAATCATGCAGACCACTTCGGAAAAGTATTGCAGACTCTTAGAGCCCATCAATTATTTGCCAAATTCAGTAAGTACGAGTTCTGGCTAAGATCAGTTACTTTCCTTGGACATATTATTTTTGGTGATGGCATTAGAGTTGACCCTAAAAAGACCAAAGCAGTGAAAAACTAGCTCAGACCTATCTTTCCGTTAGATATCAAGAGTTTCTTGGGTTTGGCCGGCTATTACCGATGGTTTGTTGAAGGGTTTTCATCTATTGCATCCCAATTTCTAGATTAACTCAAAAGATTCAAGTTTTAGTGGTCAGATTCTTGTGAGAAGAATTTTTGGAAGTTGAAGACTAGACTCACCTCAACCCCAGTTTTGATATTGCCAGATGGTTCAGATGGGTTTGTTGTTTACTGTGATACTTCCAGAGTGGGATTGGGTTATCTTTTGATGCAGTTAGGTAAGGTCATGGCCTATGCCTCTAGATAGCTTAAACATCATAAAAAGAATTATCCTACCCATGATATAGAGTTGGCAGCTGTTGTCTTTACCTTAAATATTTAGAGGCATTATTTATATGGGGTTTATGTTGATGTGTTCACGGATCACAAAAGTTTGAAGTATGTATTTCATAGAATGATTTAAATCTTTGTCATAGAAGCTGGTTGGAGTTGGTAAAAGATTATGATATTAGCGTGTTGTATCATCCAGGCAAGGCCAACGTAATGGCAGACACCCTTAGTAGGTTGTCTATGAGTAGTGTAGCTCATGTTGAGAATAATACAAAGAAGTTAGTCAGGGAGGTTCATAAGCTTACTAGACTAGGTGTTCGTTTGGTTGATTTAGATGAGGGTAGTGTATGGGTTTAGTATAGTTCAAATCTTCTTTGGTTGCCGAAGTAAAAGAAAAGAAAGATCGGGATCCCAGTCTAGTTAAGGTGAAGGAGTCAGTCAGAGATTAGAAAGTAGAGGTTTTATCCTAAGGGGGAGATGGCGTATTGTCGTATCAGGGTAGGCTGTGTGTGCCGTGTGTGGATGGGTTGAGACATCAGATTTTAGTATAAGCGCATGGTGCATGTTATTCTATTAACCTAGGGACCACTAAGATATACTGTGATTTGTGGGAGATCTATTAGTGGAAGGTATGACGAGGGATATTGCCGAGTTTGTAGCTAAGTACTCTAACGGTCAGCAGGTATTAAGCACCAAAGGCCTATTGGAACTATGTAGGAGTTTAGCATCCCCACTTGGAAGTGGGAAGAGGTGAACATGGATTTTGTTACAGGGTTGCCTCGTACACATCGTCAACATAATTCGATATGGGTTATTGTAGATAAAATGACCAAATCAGCTCATTTCTAGCCAGTTTATACTTCTTATTCAGCTGAGAACTATGCCAAGATCTACCTTAGAGAGTTGGTTAGCTTGCATGGAGTCCCATTTCTATCATTTCAGATAGAGGCACTCAGTTTACCTCTCACTTTTGGAAAGCCTTTCTGAGGGGTCTTGGTACCTAAGTTCATCTAAGTACAATCTTTCACCCTCAGACAGATAGTCAGGCAGATAAGACCATTAACACCTTAGAGGACATATTGAGAGCGTGTGTTATTGACTTTAAGGGTAGTTGGGATGATCACTTCCCTTTGATCGTGTTGGACTATAATAACAATTATCATTCCAGTATTTAGATGGCTCCGTTTGAGTCTTTCTATAGGAGGAGATATAGATTTCCCATTGGTTGGTTTGAGGCGGGTGAGACTTTATTGATAGGGCCTAATTTAATATTTGATGTGTTAGAGAAAGTTTAGCTGGTCAGTGAGAGGCTTAAGACAGCCCAAAACCATCAAGAATCCTATATAGATATGCGTAGGAGAGATCTTAAGTTTGCAGTTGGGGATATAGTGAATTTGAAAATCTCTCCCATGAAGGGAGTAAAGAGATTTGATAAGAAGGGGAAACTCAGTCCTCAATATGTTAGCCCTTACAGGATCTTAAGTCGTTTTAGGAAGGTGGTGTATAAGCTTGAGTTGTCTGTAGATTTGGCATCAGTACATCTAGTGTTCCATGTCTCCTTATTGAAGAAGTGTATTGGAGACCCAACTGTAGTTGTTGCTTTAGAAAGCGTAGATGTTCAGAACAGTTTTTCTTACAAAGTAATTCCAGTCAAGATCCTTTATCACTAGATTCTTAGTCTAAGGATGAAAGAAGTTCCCTTGGTCAAAGTTCTTTGGCGGAATCAGTCCGTTGAGGGAGCCACGTGGGAAGCAGAAGCAGACATGCAAGCCAAGTACCCTCATATTTTCTCTGCTAACTCAGACTCAGCTTAAGGTTAATAGTTTTCCTTAGATTATCTCTTTTCCAGTCTCAGTTCCAACCATATGATTATCTTCATGTCATTGCATACATTCACGAATCAGCTCAGCCAGTCACCATGTTTCAAACTCAGTCATGTAATCATATTTTCAGTTATACATATTCAGCCTTTAATCATAGTACCTTAGTATTTGTCAGCTTAATTAGTCTCATTCGAGGATGAATTTTTCCAAGGGGGATATATTGCAAGACCCCCGTAAGATCCTATCACATTTTAGCTTACTATTACATGTAAAAGGGGTCCAAGACTTAGAAAAATTTCACCAAGTGTTAAGACTTAGTAATTTCCAAAGCCCCTAAACTTTGATGATTTTATTTTTGACCTTTCAGGACTTAGAATGTTGATTTTAAAGTTGATTCATGATCGCGGATGTCAAGGGTACGTCTCGGGTGAGTTTCAAAATTTTTGGATGAGCATAAGGGCATGTTTGGACTTCCAAAATAGTAGCTTTACCTGGATAAGACCACGACGGCCACTATAGGGCATCGTAGTAGAGCCCGCGGTGCCTGCGGTGCCCGCTTTAGTGCACCACACCAGAGTCGTGGCTCCCGCTCCATCACCCACATCTTATTTTTCTAGGTTCTAATTTCATTTTCCAAGGAAAAATGGGTCATTTACCTTCACCTAATAGGTCCATAACATAGGATTGAAGGTCCCAAAAGCATAATTGGTTATCTTTTACAAAAATTCTCTCAAAAGAAAACCATTCCCTCTCGAGAACAAAACTCTAACCTTTTTAATATTCAAGCTCAAGCTTCAAGAAAACCACAAAGAACACTCACAAATTCATCAATTAAGGTATGTTAGATGTTCAACCATGGGTCCCTTTTACCAATGGAGTCCAAGAACCTGTTTTCAAGATTAAAGTTATGATTTTCACTTGTTATTGAGAGTAATCTTCATGAAGTTATTATGAATCTTGATTATAAATTATGTTTACCAAGTGTTTTCTTTGGAAATTATCCTTAAGATGTTTGAAACATGCTGTTCGCATGTTAAATCCTAAATCAATGATTTTAGTATTTTAATTATATTCAAATCCTATGTTTTAACTACTCTCATGCTTAAGCCTATGAATTTCAAGTGTTTGATGAAATGTCTAAATGATTTGGGTTTTGAACAAGGACTACTTATTATGTTGCTGAAGCTTCAGTAGATTCCTATTGTTATTGTTATTGAGTCTTGGGGGTTATGACTACCCAAAATTTAGCTATTTACCTAGTTTTTCAGTATCTACAAAATGATTTCAGTTATACAATGAGCAATATTATTCAGTTAGTAATATGGTCAGTTAAGAGTCTAATTAAGCTCAGTTCAGTCTAGTAATCAATATCTTTTAGTTCTCCAATAAAGACTTAGCACCGAGTGAACATAGGAATGACGTCTCCCCCATCAGTAAGCATGTGGCACTTGTCTCCCCTGTCAGTAGACATGACATATTATTAGCAGTCCCTAGGTTCCAGACATACGATGCCACTATAGACTTTGATGGGTCCCCCTCCAGTTAGGCATGCCATCATTATCCTTCGGGATGTTAGATTAGTGGATCCACGCAACCAATGTTAGTACTCATGGCACGGTACTGACACCCTTAAAACTGGGGTTACAGGTTACACCTTGATAGTACATTGGGGCATGTCAGTTATAGCTAGCTCCCATAGTCTCAGTCTAGTCTCAGTTTGAAAATCAGTTCAGGTTTGCTTCACCATAACATACAGTTTACCAGTTAAATCAGTACTCAAATTTCAGTATTTCAATTTATAAACTACTTCAGTATCATGTTATATGCTTGGTCATGCATTCTCAAATTTTATAGCTTTCAAGAATACTATGCATTAGTTATTTTATGCTATTCAGTTATTATTCATGCACATGAGCCCATACATATCAGCCTAACCTCATCTAGTATACTAGTACATCCAAAGTACTGACCGCATACTCGTTTCTTGTGGTATGATATCTCATATCATAGGTTTGGATGCTTAGGTTCTCAATCACACTTTGACATTCTAGCGCATCCGCAACAACAACAGTGGTGAGTACTCATAATTCAAGGATCAATTATATTTATTTCAGTGTTTTCAGTTCAGTATTCAATTAGAGTTAGTTGGGGCCTGTCCCATCAACTCTTATTCAGTCAGTTTTAGAGGCTTTCAAACACTTCAGACAGTCAGTCTGTTTGTCATTCCTTTTTTTTCAGTTTACAGATAGTTGTTTTCATACTTATGATTCAGAAATATTTTAGTATTTAAAACCTTATAGCATATTCAGTTATTTTGCACATGTGCATTTTGTTATTATTATTCAGTGCTCACAGCAGGTTTCAGCTCATGGGTTAGCTTATGGTCACTTATGACTGTAAGCACTGTGTGGCATCTAAGGTGTACTCCTGGGGCTTGACACTGGAGGTGCTCCATTTTTAAATTTTGCTACATTATTGCTCTATATTTCTAACATTTGGTATCATCCATGGAAGGTGAGTAACTTGAGTGGGAGGTTACGAACATGGAAGTTATGGGCCATTTCAAATAATGCCAACATTTTCCCACTTGGTCCGTACCTGGATTACTTTAATATCTACATAATATTTTAACAGTAAATGCTATGTTAGATATTGTACAAGCTTGAACATACATCAAGCTTCCAACAACAGAAGTGTGTGGAATGTCCTTCATTTGTTCCATCTCAAGATAGTTCTTCGGGCATCGATTCAAATTGAATCCATTACCCCTCACAATAGGAGCTACACTTAGTGAAAAACCTTTCATCTAAAACCTCTCTGAAATTTTATTAATATAGATTTATTGAGATAGACCTAAGATATCTGATGTCTATATTGGTGAATCTTAATGCCAATGATAAAAGACACATCGCCTATGTCTTTCATATCAAAATTTTTAGAGAGAAATTATTTCACTTTATGTATCATTTCCTTTATCATTAGATGCAAGTACGATATCATCAAAATAGAGAACTAAGAAACATATTTTACTCCCACTGACCGTCTGGTATATACATTGATCAATAATATTTTCAACAAAATTGAATGAAGAGATAATATTATGAAATTTCAAATACCATCTATGGGAGATTTTTTTAGTTCGTATATGAATTTCATTACCTTACATACCAAGTGCTTAAAATTACTAGCGGATAAACCTTTAGATTGTTTTATATAAACATTTTCCTATAGATCACCATTGAGAAAAGTGGTTTTCACATTCATATGTTGCAATTCTCGGTCAAATGGACTGCTAATGCCAATATAATGTGCAAGAAATCCATTTTAGATACATGACAAAAGGTTTTTATATAATCGATTTCTTTCTTTTGAGTAAATCTTTTAGCAACGAGTCTTGATTTATATCCTTCAACATTGTCTGGTGAGTCCTTTTTAGTTTTCAAGACCCATTTACATCGAATAACTTTTACACCATTAGACGACTTAACAAGATCCCAGTCTTTATTATTTTCATAGAATTCATCTCTTATTTCATGGCACTGTATCACAATTCTGACTCTTTCCAATTCGTGGATAGTAAAAAAGAATTAGGATCATTTTCAATTTCAATATCAGATTCTTACAAGTACACAACAAAGTCACTAGAAATAATTGATTTTCTTTCTCTAGTAGATCTTATTAATGTTGCACCAACATTTTCCTAAGGATGATATTTTTCAATTGATTGTTCAATAATTTCTAGAATTATTTGAACAACTTGATCTATTTAGATATTTTCAGCAGCTTATGGAAGTTCATTGATTGGCTGTACAACACCCAATTGTACTTGAGGGTGTTACATGGAAAAATCAATGTTTGACTTGAAATAAAAGTTTAATATCTTACATAAATTATATTCTATAATATATCACTCTTGCTGTAAAAGTCATTCTCAAGAAACTTTGCATTTTTTGATTCCACAATCCTAGTGTTGTTAGATAAATAATAGAACTTATATCCTTTAGACCTTTCAACATATCCAAAATATCCTTTAATGATCCTAGAGTTTAGTTTCTTTTCTTGTGGGTTGTAGATTCTTATTTCAGATGAGCATCCCCAAACACAAATATGTTTTAAACTAGATTTTCAACCTTTGAACAACTCAAAGGTGTCTTTGTGACAATTTTGGTTGGAACTCGATTTAATATATACTCTGTTATCTTAAGAGATTCAATCCACAAAGATTTAGATAGATTAGAGCTACTTAACATACTACACACTATGTCTAATAACGTTTGATTTCTTTTGTCTGTTATACCGTTTTGATCTGGAGGACCAGACATGGTGTATTAGACAACAATCTCATTTTCTTGAATAAATTTTGCAAATGGACCTTTTGTTTGTCAATCCTCAATGTATCTACAATATTACTCACTACCTTTATCAGTCCTCACAATCTTAATTTACCATCCACATTGTTTCTCTACTTTAACCTTAAAACTTTAAAGGCTTCTAGTCCTTCACTTTTATTATGAAGCATGTAGAGATGCATATATCATGAATAATTATCTATAAAGGTGATAAAGTATTTTTGACCATATGCATCCATATCTTGACAACATATATCTGAAGGTATGATTTCTAATATGGTTGAACACCTTTCGACACCTTTTTTTGACTTATTTGTCTTCTTGACTTTAATGCAGTTCACACAAATATCAAAATTAGTAAAATCTAAAAAACAAAGTACTTCATCATTTACTAATCTCTTAATATAGAGATATGTTTCAATCTTCGATGCCATAGAATAGAGAAATCTTCATTTAGTGCTAACTTGAACATGCACAATATTATGAGTTGAGTCATTTTATAAATCAAGAGAGTCAAGACCATCAGATAATCTATCAAATCCAATAAATTTAGATTTATAAAATAACTTAGAATAATCTTCTAGAAAGAAGAAGTTTCCCAGAGGTACAACTGTTAATGCTGAAATTAAATTCCTAAAAAAGTTAGGAACATAAAAGGTCTTTTCCAATACAAAATGAAACCATCACTAAGAATTAAAGTGCATATTCCAACAGTTTCTACATGCGATTGCATCTTGTTTATTGAATAGATGCTTCGCTTAACACCCACTGGCTTCCGTAGGTTTGTTAAATCCTTACAATTTTTTTTTAATATAAATTGTAGAAGAAAAATCAATCCACCACGTGTTATGATTAAAATCAATCAAATTAACTTCATAAAAATAAAAAAGTTAGAAGTACCTTTCTTCTCAAGACATCATTGATACTTGACACAATCCTTCATTATTTGCCTATTTTTTTTTTTGGTAAAAGTGACACTAAGATTCTTTCTTGATGTCAGAGTCAAGTTAAACCTTTCCTATTAACTTTGTTATTGGCTTGATAGTTTTTCTTTCCTAGAGTAGGCATGAACGCAATTTCTCTTGTTTTCATCTGTGATCAACTTCCTCTTGAACACATATGGCCATAAGTTCATTGATAGATCATTTATCCTTATGTATGTTATAGGAGATCATAACGGCGTCACACTATATAGGTAGAAAATTCAAAATATAGAGCACAATAAAAGTTTTAGATATTTGGACCTCAAGAGTTCTTAGTTCAATCGCTAAGTCTTGGTTTTTCATGATATATTCATGCACATCTCTCACGTAGGTGATCTTCATTGATGAGATTTTCATGAATAAGGTGTTGGTAAGTGCTTTATCTGAAGTCTCAAATTGTTCATCAATATCCTCCAACAATGCCTTGAAATTGTTATACTGTTTGACAAAACTATGGATACTAGCATAGATTTTGGTCTCAATGAACATAAATTCGAATAGTTAGAGCACTCCCACTGTTCACGAAAAAAATCTTAGCTTGAGTACTAATTTTATTAATAGTTGGGTCGTCTTTTCTGATAGCATAATTAATGTCTATGCACATTGAATGAAGAACAATTATCTCTTTTCAGGTCATATGGTTCACACCATTTAGTTTTGGGAAGATCACAAATATCAGAGAAATTTGTTGGTTGCATAATTGCCAAAATATACATACATGGTAATTTGAGGTAAATAATACAACTAAATTTATTGACATAAAATTTCTTGTTGGCTAAATTTTTTAATTCAATTAGACTCATTTTTTATGATAGAATTATTATTTACTAGCATGATATCTATATTTGTGATAAGACTATTAAATTCTCATTCATAATCCCTGTGGGTAATTATGAAAAGTATTTAATATTTTATCCTAATTAATTATGCGACCCAATAATAAAGGTTATTGAATAATTTCCTCCATTCCATATTAGTTGATCACTTTCACTTTTACATGCTCTTAAGAATTATAAATAACAAAGATAATATTACTAATTTACCCCTTAAGACACTCTATCAAAACTTTACAAATTTATTTTTACAATTCCAAAGAGTATTAATTGTAGGAATAAAATAAAATAAAAATTAATTATTTTTATCTTGATTTAGTAAGTGAACAAGTAACTTGAAACATGTAATTTTAGTAAGATGATCACATGCTATGGGACGAAGTAATACTATATCATGCATAATTAATCACAATTCTAATGTCTAATTTTTTTTTGATGTATCTTCAACTTTAAAATTTGATTCAATTAAAGATGCTATGGCTAATATTCAATTAAATAAAACTATAGATTACTTAGACACTAGTACTTATTTAATATCTATATTTTCCTTATATGATCCTAAACATAATATATAATTTTATATAATTAATATTATTATGGCTAAGTCTTAATTCAATAAAATCATATGAATCACTAAACATTTAATAAAAAATTTATTGATAAAGATTAAACTTTGTCACTGGATCTTAATCGGGTTGAAATAACCCGCTAAATAAAGAATACTCCAATGACCCTCCAGGTTATTTAATTGATTCACATGCATTTATGACGTTTCAAGCCTTTCCACAGCGGCTACAGGTCATCAATGACTTGCCGGAACAGTCGGTTCAGTTGTTGGATAGTTTATCTGGATTTTAGGGTTGTTTTTCTGCTTTGGAGCTTTTTCTGTTTAGGATTTGGTCTTGGGCCAAAACCCCAAGTAGATGACCTTAGATGTAAATTCCAATAGTGACACCAGCTCCAGAACATTGATTTTAGGCTAGGGGGACCTTGGTTTAGGACTTGAGGCTTCCCGACTCATTTTGGGCTATTATACAGATTATGTGAAAAAAGGAACTATAAGTGTGGGCTACACACTTAGAAACAACATCGGAGGAAAGTTTTGACAATTCTATTGATTCCAAAATATTGAATTTGGTATGGTAGCATAGTTCACTTGACGTATGGGGTTCCAAGCGAATCTCGAATTCCCGATCAAAGTTTGTTTTGGACTTGGCAAAAATCTGGTGCATGGCATATAAGGGAAATATTTCTAAATGTGTCATAGCCTCCCCATATAGGTGTGGTGCGCTACACACCTATAAAAGAGACTCTACTTGACACGACTTTATAAAACACCCTGATGGGACCACTTAAGTGCCTATTGGGCCGCTTTAGAGGTAAATGCTTTAGCACACATGGGCCGCTAAAGTGGACCAGGCCCATTGGCAGTGGTGTATTTTAGCGCCCAATAACTGCTTTAGCGACACCCACTACTTTCTACCAGTCCATAAAAGCGATCGCGATGCTGCTTTAGCGATAGGAGCTTTAGAGCCCAGGTGTCTACTTTAGAGACACCAGTAGCCCTTTTAATCCCATTTTCCAACCCAATTTTCACCATTTCTTCCACTATTTTTACACCAAATTGAGAGCTCAAAGAGAGGTAAAGTGGAAAGATATCCATAGAAGCTAAGGTAAGCTAGACTAACTCTCCTTTGTCATTTTCAATAATTTTCTTTTAATTTCCATCCTAATTCATGGTAAAATCCATAGAAATTAGGTATTGAATTCCTAAACTTTAAGGGTTGATTTGAGACCCTATTTGTGCTCCCTTTGTGACTTGACCCAATTTCTTACATCATGATGGCACCTACTATAACCCACCAGGAGGCAAGCCAAACTCGTAGTCCAAACTGATAGTAACTGACTACCCAAATAGATAAAGGGAAAAACATAGGATACACGTAATAAAAGATCAATACATAATATAGTCCCAAAATATGGTGGTATTAGTACAAGAGCTTCTAATTAAATAAAAGTACAATAATGAAATACCAAGGAAACTACACTGATATAAGTTATATCCAAATATAACTTAGAGACTAGTCTAGTACATAAGAGGGAGGTAAGAAATGCTTCGAATGTCAGGAGCTCACTTTGAGTTTCCAAACCACGCTGATCCGCACAATGCATAAATCAACGTTGATAACCCATACTATGATCTACAGGTTGCAAAAGTGTAGTATGAGTACCAAAGACATGGTACTCAGTAGGCAACTACAACTGAGCTTCAAAGATAATGCGGATATATATAACATATAAACCAAATGGAAAACTACACCCAAGTGTCCAACAACCACACAAGCAAGACAATGAAATAATGAGGATAACTATCCTATTCATGTTCGAGAGAAGGATTAGCTATCCTATTCTAGCCATACTCAGGAATCTCAAAACTATACCGTATATCCCTGGACAACATACGAATAAAGGGTGAAAGAAAGATATATAACAATATACAAGGCCAAGGAATGGATATACATTCTGAATGAATGAAGGAAGGGATATACAATAATAATAACTACATTAGCTAGACATACATACATATATATAAACAAGGTCAACTCAAGGTATAGCCTACATCATCAGACTAGCATTTTAAGACCTCATAACCATTGTAGGAACTAGTGCGATAATACTTCGGGTTTCTAATCCATATGTCAAATCTTGGATTAATCATGCATAATGATGAAATCAAAAGAAAGAAGAGCTAGAATCATTCCTTGAGTCTCGATACCAAATCAATAACTAATCTGTCCTAAACAATCCATAATAATGATCATAACAATGATAATAATAGTATCGTAACAACACAAGTAACTGGTTATTTCAGACAACTAAAAGACCTAGCTGAGACTATCATGTACCCCCACCACCCTAATTTTATATGCTTCAATCAACATACAACACACCACAAGGTATAGTCATCACCTATACCTATCCAACCCCTCCATATAGGCTGATAGAACTATGCATATACTGGTGATAGGAAATGGGCATGCAAGAATGGATGGCAAGTATATAATAAATATCACAATGGCATCATCATGCCGATCTTCATCATAACCATTATTATCATAATCATAATCATCCTCTGGTATTGTCGGGAATATATTTTCCATACATAGGAATAGCCAAACTCGAATCGGTAGATGTAAACATAGGGAAATCAATATAATCATTCTCCAACCTTGTCGAGTATCAATATCATCATAGTGTCCTCTGACCTTGTTGAGTATCAATATCTTATTGTAATGTTGTCCGACTTTGCCGGGTATGTAATCATATCTTCATAGTCATCCTCTAACCTTATCGGTTATATAATCAGTATCTTCATAATCATCAAACACATATATATAACATTAATACTAAAATCTGTCATTGGGTTTTACCTAAAATTTATATCATCAATACCACATCTTTCTCCATATCATATCGGAGATATGTATATATAGATATAATAGGTTCACGAACTCAAGACATGGCTGAAAAGAGTGCAAAACCATAAATCCATTGCCTAAAGTGAACCTCGAGACTAAATCATCATAAGAGTGCAGAAAAGGTCAATCTCTCACGACCGGAGTAATTAGTAGTATAAATCATAGAACAAAATCTATCTCGGTCAAATCTTTAAAACATCATTATTAACCTCTTTTACATATAAGTTATTCAATAAGACAAACAATTATTAATATGAAGTAATCTATTTTTGAGGTAAAAAGCGGGCCTTAACCATTATTTAGGCAAAATAGTAATAAGACCATATTTTTAGTAGAGTCACATTATTTATTGAATTAATGATCATGAATGTACTGAGTTTATGCATGCCATCTCAGTATTCAAGTAATGGAACCATAAGTATCAATATATATATTTATAAACTACAACTACATTCTTTACAAGGATAAACACTTTCCAAATGTCCAACTGATGTCATAACATGGCTTTTGGCCTAATAATGTGTCCAAAATAATTACAACATCATAATCACAACCCTAGGTCCACATACATATCTGGAACTCATATCAATAATCATATTAGTAAATTATCTCATATCTATAAGCCATAACATGGCTAGGAGTTATACAACAATAACAACAACATACCCAGTATATTCCTACAAAGTTGGGTCTAGGGAGGTAAGTATACATAGTCCATACCACTACCTCAAATGTGAGATAGAGACACTGTTTTCGATAGACCCCCATCTCAAATAGCTGGGAGGTATAACATATCTGTAACCCATAGCACATGTTTGTAATCATCGTTCATCTAGGAGGCATAATATCAATAAGTATCTCACATATAGGATGAATAATATCAATAGGCCTCTCACATCTAGGAGGTATAATATCCATAGTTCATATGTCATAACTATGAGGAATATCATCTCTATAGGCCAAATATCACATCTATGAGGAATATCATCTCTATAGGCCAAATATCATATCTTTGAGGAATATCATCTCTGTAGGTACATCATGTCCATGAGCCGTTAATCATTATTCAGGGAAGTGGCATCATGACTCACCAAGTCGTAAAGTAACCTTACCCTAAAGGCTTACTAGTATCAACTACGCCTAACATCCGTAATTAAGTCCATATGGGCTAACACAAGTCTTAGCCTAAGGTGGGTCGAAAGAACCCACTTCTAATCCTCGAATGTAATATTTAGGCAATTTATACCATGGTCTAGGCTAAGGTATATAAATTTACTTGTTGATGGTATATAAGCCATAATAAACTCTAAGATAGGTAACCCACCTAGAAATATGAGCAATTAAGTAAACTCCATCTAAATTACAGTTTTAAGATCACTAGAATGGTCCAAATAAGGTTAATCATGCTAACCATGTTTTCAATGATTAAACCACATCCCAAACCTAGCATCACATCATATCCATTCTATGAATTAGATTAATCTAGGTAGAAGGCAATAGGATTTTACAAGTGTAATAAGCATTTCACCTTATGAGTCAAAAACCCTAATCTAATCTCCAAACTTCAATAATCAAGACCATGTCATTCTACCTATAATCAATCTTGACATTCACATTCACATAGAATATATAACACACATCATCTTATGGAGAAGAGTAGACAAAATCCTACCTCAAAGTCGAACCACAAATTCTTAAATCGTTAACCAAACGCTCGTCTTCACTTCACGATCCCATAATTTTTCCCCACTATCAAAATCATAATCTACTCATCAATATGAGAATAATGATATCCATATTGTACCATTGTGCTTCGGGTCCAAAAATCACACCCAAACTAAATGTGGGTCCCACACCCAAGTTCCTAATTTCTCAACTTTTGGACCAGTTGGTCGAAATGAGACTGGGTGCCTCAGGATCAGAACCAAAGGTCTACCTAGCCTAAAATAGACATTCTGGTGCTGATGGCACTGTCAGAATTATCATCCGAGGTCATCTACTAGGAGTTTCGGTTCGAGACCAAATCCTAATCAATGAAAGTTCCAAAATAGGAAAATGAGCCTAAAATCCAAATGAACTGTCAGATCACTGAAGTGACCGTTTTAACAAGTCATAAATGACCTATAGCCATTATGGGAAGGCTTAAAATGCATAAAAGGTGCACAAATCAGGGAAATGACCTAGAGTGTTATTATAATATGCACCACTAAAAGGACTTTTGTCCTCGAAAGTTAATGGATAGAAAAATTTCAAAGTTTAAAAGGATGAGGTACTAGGAACCTCAGAGAGGACACTTCTAAGGGATTTAGCGACACGCATCTCTTTTTTAACTAGCTCTCACACTTCACTCCCAAATAGTAAAAACTTAATTCCAACCACCAACTGCCTCCAATTGAATTAAAAAGGCTGATCTATGTAAATCAGAAGCACAACACACTGATACCATCTCGATACCCATACAAATTAACAAATGATCACCCAAGACAAAACCAACCTAAGACATGAGTCATACCACCAACTCCAAATCCAAATATAACCTTCATTTACTATTCGACACCTGCTATCCACTTTTCACCAGGAGGAAAATCACTTGAGCCCTATCTGCACAATCTTATCATAGTAAACTTAAAGAGCTAAAGTTGATCCATTGAAAGTTCATACGACAAACATGAGAATAAGAATCTCAAAGAAAACTAAAATTCAGAAGTTCAAGGCATAACTGCTTATTACTAAATAATTTGCTATGGGATATTCCATCAACGAAGAATAAAACCAAGAGGAATCCAACTTAAGCATACTACTCCCCTTGAGTATATCATCTAAGAATCTCAAAGAAAATTAGAGACCCGAGGTCAAAGCTGAAGGAACCAATACCGAGTCCATGGTTATTATTTGAACACTTATCTGCTATAATCCAACCGAAGTCAAGAAGACCAAATAGGTAACCACGGAGTAGGCTCAACCAACCTATAAATAAAATTCAAACTGAGACAAATCTGAAACAAAGGCTGCACTCAAGCTCCATAACTCCAAGCAAAAATCTCAACACCAAGGCTGAATCGCTTGATCTCAACTACCCAAACCAAAATTGAAGATAGATTGGCATTCATACTCTAAATCTAATATAACTCCTAAGTTTTCACTCTAAGGCATCAAGTCAAAAACTGAGCTAATAGGTCTATATTAATTTCAACTACTCAAATCAGCTAAGTATCCAAATCTGACATATCCAAGATAAACCATACCGAGCTAAAATTAAAACATAGCTGAAGAACAAGATCACCACAGGGATAAACCACCAATTAAAAACACAAACTACCAAATCTATTTTAGATAGAGGGCATGAAATATAGACGCAGAATCGAAATCATGCAGAAGGATAAATCACCAGCTGAGAAATGCAAATAACTCACTCCATACCCACTGGAGGGCATGGACTGTCAAAGCATACTCAAGGACTCATAAAGGCCACAAGCCATTCTAGTTTATCAAAGAATACACAAGGACTCATAAAGGCCACAAAACATACTAGTAATGACAAAAACTCTAGCAACTTAGAGAAATGCAACTTTAGCCAAAAACCAATCAATCCAATACTCCATCTCGGTAAGAATAACCATAGGCACATATCATTAAGGAGAAATACTCCACCAAGCCTTATTAGGCGAAATAAACTCTAAAATGGGGATTACCTGAATCAACCTAAGTAGGGCAATCATAACTCAAACAAACCATGAATCACATTATCGAGGAAGAATGCACAAATCTCAACATCAATCCCAAGGTCAAGACCACTACCAAAAAATAAACCAAAAAACTCAAGATGAAGAACTTTTGATGTACCAACTCTAGAAGAGATCACAGGAAAGACCACTTGCCTTTAACTCTCTAACTCCACTTTAGACAAGAACCATATCATGTTAAGAAAAAAAAATCCACTTTCCACACTCATACCAAGAGCAAACCATCACAAGGAGATAAATCCAACAAATCCAAGAGATGAATCAAAGACATCTCGGTATTAGTATCAAAACCACTATTGAGCAATGAATTAGCCATAAATGAAGAGCAAATCTAAAATTGGTCAAGCTTAAAAATAGTCTATATAGAGAGATAGCTAATACGAAAACCTTTGCAACTTAAGAGGTAAGTCTAAGAATTCCAAACTTATGAATGGGTAATATGGCTTAATTTCCATCTCTAGAACTAAGATAGAACCACAAAAGGTCAACTTACCTTTGATGTTACAATTGAATCCACAGTTAATCTAACACAGCCAACAAAAAGGGAAATAATTAACCTTGCCTCAATGTACGAAAGAAATCATCAAATCATCAAATCATCTAGAGCAGTTCAAGCCACCAAATAATAACCACAAAGAATGGAATTCTAACTAGGCAACACTAGTCTAAATAGCTACCCAATGAGAATCAATAATATCAAGCAATGACAATAATAACAATAGTAATAACAACATCAAATTAATGAATAGGCGGTACCAAAATGAAAATCAATGGTAAAATATCACTAAAGAGACACAATAAGGCCAATGTGCCAAGATAAATGGGATTTAAACACAAATACTACTCCCATAGGGAGAAAATATCAATACAAATCAAATCCATCCACTACTAAAAGAAATAAACTTGGGGGTAGTCATATAATCATGAATTCAATAACAGGGCACACATAAAAACAATAAGAACTCATCAAGGCATATAATCATCAATTGTACAAAAAACTCATATACATAAATAAAAAGGAAAAGGCTGGAAATAAAAATGCACTTATCATAGTGAAATCTGCAATCACATGCCAAATGGATCTAAGAGAGAATAAATATGAATAGGTCCAAGATCGGGCCTACTGACTAAATTATCAATAGAGGCACCTAATGCACTATCTATGACTGAAGATGTCAAAATTATCTTGAGGATAATTTGAATAAGATGAATGGCTAGAAATACTATGTCAGGGATTTTTTAGACTAGTAACCGATCTCTCTACAGTTGTAAAAAACTCCTAAAGTTTAACCTTGGAGATAACACAAACTGAGCCTAAATGGCTGGCCAATTGACACTAAGAGAACTCTTTACTATAATGTCCATCCTTCCTAAAATTATAGCTATCTCAGAAACTCTAGGCTGGTGGGGAACACATACTAAATCTATCTGAAAGACCAACTCATATCTCGAATACCTTTTGAACAAATGTCCCATATTGCCACCACTAAGACAAACTCCTCGAGTACTCTGAAATATCGCACCTCATGATCTAGTATGGCTTTCAAGGAATGAATACCCATTCTAAAAACTATGAAAGGTCTAATGGGAACTCTACCCGCTATGGTCAATATGACTAATTTGAGAGCCACTCATAGTCTAAAATACTACCTGCATAGAATCGATGGGCAACAAGTAAAGCTGAAATCTATCATAAGGATCCTCACTCTTGGATAAAATACCAAAATCACTATACTAATGGCACGGTCTCTTATTGCCACGTCCATAAGTCTCAATACATGCTCTCTCTGATGTCCTCACATAATTAACAACCTAAGAGAAGGGAGACCCAACTTCTATCAAGTGCTCCAATGCCAATTGGAGTGGAAATACTAATTCTATAATTATTCTATAGACTATGTCCAGCTCAGAAGAATATAGCATAAGAATATACCTAGCTCAATCAATAAATCCAATCTCGTACTTTAAAACTAGTAAAGAACCCCGATGAACACCAATGAATCCATCTCTGGTCTGAGAATTTCTCGATGACTCGAATGTCACCTATGGCTGTAAGGCCCCAAAAAATTCTAAGTTTGATTCAGTCCTGTAAAAGCTAGTAAGGGGTCCTAGAAAAAAATTTCAGCTAAGTGTTCATACTTAGAGTTATTTTAGCCTTCATAAATTGGAAATCCTTTTTAATGACCCTCATGACCTTAAAGTAATGATTTTTAGGTTGAATCATGATTAGGAATGTCAGTAGGTGTTCTCGGATAAGTTTCGGAGTTTTTAGACTTCATTTGAAACATATTTGAAAGTTCAAACCAGTGGATCAATGAAATCTTAACGTGCCGCATCGTCTATCACATTTATAAGTATTTTTCCCCAACTCCCAATGCAAATTCTAGTGAACCGATGTGGACTTAGCGTGATACATTGGCTATTATATCGATGCCAAGAATGTGGTGCATCAGTCTGTGCATCGCTAAATCAATTTTCAGTCATTAAAAAGCCACATCTTCAGGGGTAATTGGGTCTTTTCCCACCTTATGTCAGCCCCCAAAACATGAAGTTAAGCCCCTTTAGAGGCAAAATCCATTAATCCTTCTCAGAATTTCTCAAGAAGCAAACCTTAGGATCTCTAATTCAAGATTTAACCTTCAAGAACACTCCATCATTCTTCACAAATTTGAATACCATGTTATGTCAAGTGTTCATCCAAGGCTCCCTTCTACTCTTGGAGTTTAAGAAACTACTTTTAAAACTTAAAGTGTATTGATTACATGAATTTCATGTTGGGTTTGATTATATTCATGATTATAATAATTAATTGGGTGTCTAATCCATATTTGTTACAAATTTCATGTGTTGTTATTTGATATATTTATAGAATCATGTGAATCAATGCTAAACCCTTGAAATTGTATATTGGGATTTGAATTATGATGCCTATGTGTTATTTAGTGACATGTTCATGGATTATATTCTTCAAGTGTTTGATAAATTGCTCATGAGAACAAAGAAAAAGGGTAAATAATCATGTCATGTTAGCTTATGTGAAAGTTATATCACGCAAGTGTTTGATAGATAGCCTTTATGAATCAGTTATGATCAAGTGCATATGGTTATACCTTTCAAATCCTATGCTACGATTTATTTTTCTTGCTATCGAGTCTTGGGGGTATTTAATAGCCAACAATTTAGCTGTTTACCTAGAGCCAGTTCTAGTTATAGAATAATCTCAATCATGTCACGATCAATGGTACTCTCAGTCAAGTATAAAACTTAGGAAAATCTTAGTAGACTCAGTACCAGTTCAGTCCAATTCAGTGTTCATTTCACACCTTAGTAAATTTAGTCAGTTAACAGAATTCAGTAGTATTCCATCAGTTAACAAAACTCAGTGAACTCAATTAAGTTCTATAATACCCCATACTTTTACCTAAGTTAAATTCATCCTAAAAATGTTAAAGACTTGATTTAAAAGATGAATACACTTTTATAAATGTGTAATTTTTAAGATTTTGACTATTTGTTGTGCTGGAAATTGAATAAGCTTTCCATCAATACAAAATTTTTCCAAATCTGAAACCCGAATGAAGAGTTAGAGCTATTTTAGTAAGACAGTGTACCAATTAGTACTTTAACGCATCGCGAAGCTAGCCAAAATGGCATTCATCAAAAACCAGTGAGCCTCCGCAATATTGGCACATCACGCCATGGCTCAATTTTAGAATTGTCAATTTCTAGTGCACCAATGTGATTCCACTGCGTCACAGTGCCAATCCAATTTGCAACCAAGGCGGTAACGTAATTTCCATAGCGTCGCGCCACCAACCAGTTTTCCAATTGTCCAGTATCCAGTGAGGTGGCATGATTTCACCACGTCGCACCAGCTTGTAAATTTAAGATTTTTCAGGTTCCGTCATTTAATTACAATAGCTGTTTGGTAAATTCCAAAAACCCCAAATCAGCCTATACACAATATTAAACCCTAAAAAGACCAATTATCTCATTGTTTACCCAGAACTCTCAAGAAATAAATCACTCTCTCTCAAAGATAGAAAACCCTAGCCCCAAGTTTCAAAAGCAAATGTCAAGAATCCCTTCAAGAAACTCATAATCAAGGTATGTCAAGTGTTGATTCATGGGCCCCTTTACCCATGAAGCTCAAGGGACACACACTGTCAGCCAGTAGATGGTGTGATCCTTAGTAACAATCCCTGTGTTCCATAACTACATAGCCAACATAGGTTGAGATGTACCCCAACGAGTCTAGGGACTAAACATCTCATTTGAGTTTTCCCTATAGGAGGGGTTGACAGAAGAGCTACCGGTCAGAGAGGGTTTATTCACATCTTATTTTTACCCGTGGCACAATACTGAAACCCTTCCATCTGGGGTTACAGGTTGGACCCCACCAGTTAAGATTTGGGGCATGTCGATTAGATGATTACCTCCCACAATTTCAGTTTCAGATTTAGTCTTCAGAATAGAACTCAGTCCAGTTATACAGAAATTACGACTATCAAACATAGTCACTCAAATCAATATGGAACTCAGCTAGTTTCATCAGAATTTAGGACTGTCAGATACAGTTACCCACTTTAGTAAAGAACTTAGATAAATATACAGATTTTAGGACTATCAGATACAGTCATTCAACTTTGTATAACACTTAAATCAGCTATTTATAATTAAGACTACCAGAAACAGTATTTCTGTTATCGGTTACTAGTAAACTTAGATATTAGTAAATCCATATTATCAGTAGACTCAGTAGTCAGAACTTAGAATTTAATCCTATCATGACTACAGTTATAGTTATGTATTCATGCATGTATTATCATGTTCATGTCATACAGTCAATTAGTATTATTCATGCATATGAACCCTTTGCATTTAGGCTACTTTACTCACATACTAGTATATTAAATATACTGATGCATTTGCGCTATGGTGTTTTATACCATTGGTTTAGAAGCATGAGCTCCAGAGCATCAGTAGCATTCCAGTTCCAGCAGTCAGAGTCAGCAGTGAGTCCTTATCCTTCGAGGACTTGATCATTACTTTATTATTTCATTACTTAGTTTATTTTAGTAGTTAGAGTTAGTTGGGGATATGTCCCATCAACTTCTTATTCAGATAGTTTAGGGGCTTTCAGACTATAGTATGTTAAGATAGTTATTTCAATTTTGGGTATTTCTATACCTCGTCAAGATATTAATTTATCAGTTGTGTTACAGTTTTCAACCTTATGGCCTTACAACTTATATTTTGCATATTCTTAGTATACTTTTTAGTGCTCAGTTACAGATATCAGTCTTGGGTTAGATTATGGTCTTTCGGGGTCATGTGCACCATGTAGCCGAGTAAAATATTCAGGATGTTACAAACTTGGTATTAAAGCCTAAGGTTTAACAGTGTCCTAGGAAATCTGAAAAGCCACATCTAATAGAGTCTTGTGCATGGGTGTGTTGTACACCACACTTATGTGCAGAAGGCTATGAGATGTTTTAAGAACAAGTTCCCTTCTTTCAGTAATTATGTCGTGCCAGTGAGCATAATCTCTAATTAATTTCTCATTCTAATCCACTTCTTTCTCTCGCTTACAAAATATGCCTTCCAAAGGGGCTAGCAAAAGAAGAATCGACAATCAGTTAGTACCTCAGCTCGTTCAGGAAAATCCCCTGGATGAGTATATTTCCCATGTATAATTCAGGACTGTATTTACTTCTATAGACAATTCAATCACAACTTAGAATGAATGGCGAGCTGCTGTTCCAACCAACCCAGTGGCAAATTTAGCTATAGCTAGGATTTGGGACTTCACTCGAATGAATCCTACCTTATTCTTAGGTTATAAGTCTGAAGAGGATCCACAGGAATTCCTCGGCCAGGTTTAGAAAGTCACAGATATCATGGGAGTGACTTCCAGTGAGAGTGCAGAGTTAGCCGTTTATCAGCTACAATATGTAGCCCATACAAGGTTTAACAGTAGAAGGTAGACAAAGGTACAGATACAGAACCCATAGAATAAGAAGAGTTTGCTATAACCTTCGTAGATAGATTCTTTACCCTAGAGCAGAAAAAAGCCAAAGTGTTAGAGTTCATCAATCTCAGGCAATGTAGCATGAGTGTAAAATAATACCCCCTCAAGTTCACACAGTTAGCCAGGTATAATCCTCATGTAGTATCATACAGTAGATACAAAATGAGTAAGTTTATGTCTGGGATTTTAGGTAGAGTAGTTAAGAAGTGTAGGAATGCGATGTTGATTAAGAAAATGGACATATCTAGACTTATGGACCATGCTCAGTAGATTAAAGTACGGAAACTTATGAAGAAGGAGAGAGAGAGAGTAAAAGAGACATAATAGGTAGTTATAGTTTTTCGCATCTAGGGTCACAGAGTGGTAAATGTTCTTAGCATATCCAGAAGTTTTTAGTGCCATCTCCTTTCTCGTCCAGTGCATTAGTTCCCAATTTTAGAAATGGTAGCAAAGATAGGGCGCCAGGCTACAAATATCAGAATAGTGCAAGCATTATTTGCACTCACCCGCTTTGCCAATAATATGGTAAGTATCATAAGGGTATGTGAAGAGCTAGCAGAAATGTGTGTTTCAGATGTGGCGACTTAGGTCACAAGGTACAAGACTGTCCTAAACCCAATCCATGAAGTCAACATGGTCATCCTTAAACTCAGTCCGATCGCTCGAATCAGTAGGGTACTATTTCTAGTGCCGCCAGTGGGCAACGCCCAAATAGACTCTATGAACTTGAGTCCCGACAAAATTAGGAAAGTCCTTCTAAAGTAGTCACTGGTATGTTATAGATCCCTCATTTACATGTTCACGCTTCTTCTGATTCAGGGACTTCTTGTTTTCTTTTGTAACTCTTTATATACCAGTCCACTTCAAGGTCAAATTAGATCTTTACAAGACCTTCTCAATCTCTACCCGAGTGGGTAAAATGATTATATCCTGACGGGTATACGAGAACTATCTGGTTATGATATATCAGAAAGACAGGCCTTCAGGTTCTAGTAGTAATACTAGTATGTGTAGGAAATCAGTAAGGAAACATGATTCCCAACCTATTTCTATCTCAATGCAAAGTTTTTTACTTTAACTATCATGATACTTACGCATGCTTCACATTACTTTTCCATACACCCAGCTTATATTCACCCATTTTCCATAAAATAGTGTGCGTTTTAAGTTCCTAGTATGAGGAGTTTAGGTTTACTCATTGTTACAAATCATGTTCCATGAGTACAAAAATATTATACTCAGGTCATGCAACTCATGACTCATGCACTCATGTCCTATCTTACAGTATGTTCAGCACACATGACTCGTTCTCCAGTCCTAGTGATCAGCCAATCTCAGATTATGTCACGTATACTCTTTGTTTAGATACCTTGGTGAATCTGTGATATTGATGTTCCATCCCTAAGTCCTCAATTACAGCATCATTCAGTAGTCAGTAGCTAGTAAAGGACTCTGATCATCCTACAGAACCATGGCTTTCAGCTATTAGTTACTTAACTATCAGAATTTAGTACGTCCGTATCTACCTAAACCTTATCTATCAAAAAACCAGTATTCAATCCCAGTTACAGTCTTAGTTATGATTACTGTCTCAATTACTATCTTAGCAACAATCTATATCCCAGTCCTAGTCCATCCATATCAGAAACTGAGCTCATTTTCATTATTACCCTACCATAGCATATGGTCATCAATTACTTAGTTATTAGTATTTCAGTACCTCAGTTATAGAGTTTTTTTGAATCATATCATATGCTTGGTCTAGCAATTTCAAGTAATACAATTTTCAGAAATCCATGCCCAGTCACCTCATGTCACTCAGTCAGTTCTTACCTCCTATGCATAATACTCTACAGCCTCAGGTTGGTAATTCAGACTAAGTACAGTTAAGTCTTATATGCATAACATTTATCTATTAGTTATTCAGTTAATCAGCTTAGTTAGTACATTTATGCATCCATGCTCAACACCATATGAGCCTATTCAGTAGTCTCAGTTGCAGTGCATAAGGTTTAGTTACTTTACCTTAGATGATGTTTCATATGACTTACCTCCTAATACAAGAATCCCAGCCATGTATCGATCTCCTTTTAAGATGTCCTACTCAGATCAGGCTAAGATTCACTTTCTCTCTACAGTCATTAGAACTCTATAGAAAGAGTGCCATAGAAATGCTCCAGTCGAGTATAAGTTTTCATCATGAGTTAGTTTGTAGAGCCAATAGTTTAGTTTAGCAGTTAGGTGAACAAGTTCGGATGATGTGGTTTCCACCTTTCCATCTAGTCGCACTATCTAGAGTCTCATGAATGTGATCATTCTAAGATGAACTAACCAGGTAGTTGCATATTCATCCCAATTCAGGCATCATGTCTTAGTTTTAGATCTCTGATATTTAGTCACGATTTAGTTTGTAAGTGCCTTTAGCATCACCTCAGTTTTCCTCATAGCTAAGCAAAGTTAGCCTAGCATTCTTCAATGGGACATAGTGTCCCAAGGGGGAGATACACTATAATTCCCTAAAAATTTCATGACATAAATATACTGCTCTCTTCTCATAATGAATCCATTTTGGGGTAAGGGGTGCTCATGAGTTGACCCTCGTGCTCCGATCTCAGCCGTAAGCCACTTATTCAAGGTACTCAGTTTAGATAATGATATTCAGCTCATGCATCACATTCCAAACTTAGTTATGTTCTCATGTTTCCAATCATGCATATTTAGTAATTAATCTCAAGCTCATTAGCCTTTTCAGCTTAAGGAAACTATCTGTCTTGAACTTATTCAATTTCATGCTCAGATTTCCATCAGAAACTTGGTATCACAAATTTTCATTACAAACCTAGTATCAATTACCATTGCATATTCAGTCTTGCAGTCGTGTGTCAGTTAAGTTATGTATTGATGCATCAGATTGCATATTTAGTATGATACATTCAGGTCATCAGTAATGTACTCATGTCTCAGTTGCTCATATTCAGTATGTACTACAACTTATCGTTTCTCCTATTTTACTAAGTCTTATTCGAGGATGAATGTTCCTAAGGGGGAGATATTGTAATTCCTCGTACTTTTACCTAACTTAAATTCATCCCAAAAATGTTAAAGACTTTCTTTAAAAGATAAATCCACTTTTATACATGTGGAATTTTCAAGATTTTGTCTTTTTGTTGTAAGGTAAATTGAATGAGCTTTCCATCGATACCAAATTTGTCCAAATCTGACACCCGAGCGAAGATTTAGAGCCATTTTAGTAAGAAAGTGTACCACCTGGTACTTTAGCGTGTCACGGAGCCAGCCAAAATAGCATTCATCAAAAACCAGTGAGCCTCCATGATATTGGCACATCGCGCCTAGGCTCGATTTTAGAATTGTCAATTTCTAGTGCACCAACACGATTCCACCACATCGCGGTGCCATTCCAATTTGCAACCAAGGTGGTAACACAATTCCACCACATCGCGCCACCAACCAGTTTCCCAATTATTCAGTTTCCAGTGAGATGGCACGATTTTGCCGTGTCGCGCCAGCATGTAAAATCAGGATTTTTTAGGTTCCGTCATATAATTATAGTAGCTGTTTGGTAAATTCCAAAAATCCCAAATCAGCCTATGCACTGCATTAAACCCTAAAAAGACCTATTATCTCATTGTTTACCCACATCTCTGAAGAAATAAATCACTCCCTCTCAAAGATAGAAAACCCTAGCCCCAAGTTTTAAAAGCAAATCTCAAGAATCCCTCCAAGAACTTCAAGAAGCTCACAATCAAGGTATCTCAAGTATTGATTTATGGGTCCCTTCCACCCATGAAGCTAAAGAATCTCTTTTCAAAAATCCAAATATTTTGTATTTATGAATGTTCATGATTTAGTTGAATTAAAATTCATGTTCAAGTTGTTGTTGGGTTTCGATCCATGTTTCAAATTAAATGTTCTAATGATTGATCCTAGTATATGATGTTTTGCATAATATTCATGAGAAAACCTTCAATTTTTAAGTTGAATTATGTAGCCATGATAATTTGATTTATTGATTATTGTATAACCAAAGAATGCTCCCCATGTGTTTGATAAAATACCTATGTGAAGAAAATAGTGCCTTCATAGCATGCTATTATGAAATCCCCATTCATGTACACGTTAGTGCATGTAAAGTGTTTGATGAAATTTCTTAGTCAATGAATTATGAATATATATAACCATTGTTGTGCTTTCAAGCTTGTGCCATGATTTACTTTTATGCTATCGAGTCCTGGGGGTGTTAAATACCCAATAATTTAGCTGTGTTCCTAGAGCCAGTGTCTTAGGTTCTTAGGTTCTAAGTCTGAAGAGGATCCATAGGAAGTCTGAAACTTGGTATGAGACATGTCTCTAACTAAATCCAACTACTAAAATAAAATAAGTAATGAAATAATAAAGTAATGATAATGTCCTCGAAGGATGAGGACTCACTGCTGACTCTGACTGTTGGAACTGGAATGCTACTGATGCTCAGGAGATCATTCTTCCAAACCTATGATAATGCATCAGTACATTGAGGATCCACGGGGTTTTACAAACTTGGTATCAAAGCCTAAGGTTTAACAGTGTCCTAAGAAGTCTGTAAAGCTGCATCTAGTAGAGTCTTGTGCATGGGTGTGTTGTTCACCACACTTATGTGCAGGAGGCTATAAGATGTTTTAGGAATAGTTTCTCCTCTTTCAGTATTCATGTCATTCTAGTAAGCATAATCTCCAATTAATTTCTCAGTCTAATCCGCTTCTTTCTCTCGCTTACAAAATATACCTTCCAAAGGGGCTAGAGAAAGGAAAATTGATAATCAGTCAGCACCTCATCCCATTCAGGCAGATCCCCTGGATGAACATGTTTCCATGCAGAATTTAGGACTGCATTTACTACTTTAGACAATTCAGTCATCACTCAGAATGAACGATCAGCAGCAGTTCCAGCCAACCCAGTGGCCAATTCAGCTATAGCCATGATTCGGGATTTCACCTAATAATCCTCCCTTATTCTTAGATTCTAAGTCCGAAGAGGATCCACAGGAATTCCTTGACTAAGTTTAGAAAGTCACAGACATCATGGGAGTGACTTCCAGTGAGAGAGTAGATTTAGCCACTTATCAAACAAGGTAGCATGAGCGTAAAAGAATACTCCCTCAAGTTCCCCCAGTTAGCTAGGTATGCTCCCCATGTAGTAGCAAATAGTAGATCCAGAATGAGTAAGTTTGTGTCTGGGGTTTCAGGTAGAGTGGTTAATGACTTTAGGACTGTGATGTTGATAAAGTAAATGGACATATCTAAACTTATGGTCCATGCCCAGCAGATTAAAGAGCAAAAATTTAAAAAGAAGAAGAGAGAGAGTAAAAGAGCCATAATAGGTAGTTATAGTATTTTTTAGCCAGGGTCACAAGGTGGTAACTGTTCTCAACATAGCTAGAATTTCTTAGTTCCATCTCCTTCCTCAGCCAATGCTTTAGTTCCTATGTTTAGAAATGGTAGCAAAGAGAGGGCGCCAGGCTCCAAATCTCAAAATAGTGCAAGCATTGTTCGCACTCATCCGCTTTGCCAAGAATGTGGTAACTATTATAAGGGTATGTGTAGAGCTGACAATAATGTATGAATTGGAATTGGCGAGTTAGGTCACAAGGTCCGAGACTGTCCTAAACCCAATCAACAAAGTCAACACGATCGTCCTTCAACTCAGCCCAATTGCCCGAATCAACAAGGTGATATTTCTAGTGCTGCTAGTGGGCAACACCCAAACAGACTTTATTCACTTCAGTCCCAATAAAATTAGGAAAGTCCTCCTAAAGCAGCCACTGGTATGTTACAAATCCCTCATTTACATGTTCACGCTTCTTCAGATTTAGGGACTTCTTTTCGTATTTTGTAACTCTTTCCATACTAGTCCATTTCAAGGTCAGATTAGATATTTACAAGACCTTCTCAGTCTCTACCCCAGTGGGTAAAACGATCATACCCTGATGGGTATACGGGAACTATTTAGTTATGATATCTCCGAAAGATAAGCCTTTAGGTTCTAGTAGTACTACCAGTAAAATTAGTAAGGAAAGATAATTACCGGCCCATTCCTATCTCAATTCAAAGTTTTGTACTTCAACTATCATGATACTTACGCATTCTTGACGTCACAATTCCATGCACCCAGCTTATATTCATGCGTTTTCCATAAAATAGTGTGTGTTTTAAGTTCCTACTATGAGGATTTTCGACTTATTCAGTGTTACGAATCATGTTCTATGAGTGCAGAAACATCAGACTTAGGTCATGCAGCTCATGACTCATGCACTCATCCACTCATGTCTTGTCTTACAGTATGTTCAGTCCACATGACTCATGCTCCACTCCTAGTGATCAGCCAAACTCAGATTATATCACGTATAATCTTAGTTTAGATACCTCGATGAATCCGTGATATTGATGTTCCATCCCTGAGTCCTAAATTACAATGTTATTAAGTAGTCAGTATCTATTAAAGGACTCTAATAGTCCTACAGAACCATGGATTTAAAATCTCAGTTACTTAACCATCAGAATTCAGTACATCCATATAAGTCTAAACCTCAGTTATTAAAAAACCAACATTCTGTCCTAGTTACAGTCTTAGTTATGGTTACAGTCTCAATTATCATCTTAGCTACAATCTTAGTCCCAGTCTTAGTCCAGCCAGATTAGAAACACAGTTCACTTTCAGTATTACCCTACCATAGCATATGTCCATTAGTTATTCAGTTATTAGTATTTCAGTACCTCAGTTACCGAATATTTCTAAATCATGTCATACACTTGGTCTCGCAATTTCAAGTAATATAGTTTTAATAAATCCATGGCTAGTCACCTCATGTCACTGAGTCAGTCCTTACCTCCTATGCATAATACTCTACAACCTAAGGCTGGTTATTCAGACTAAGATAGTTCAGTCTTATATGCGCAACATTCATCTATCAGTTATTTAGTTAATAAGATCAATAAGTATATTTGTGCATTCATGCTCAACATCATATGAACCTCTTAAGTAGTCTCAGTTGTAGTGCATAAGGTTTTATCACTTTACCTTAGATAATGTTTCATACTCCTTGCCTCCTAATACAAGAATCCCAACTATGTAGCGATCTCCCATTTAGATATCCAACTCAGACCAGGCCAAGATTCGCTTTATCTCTATAGTCATTAGAACTCTATAGAAAGAGTGTCATAGAAATTCTCCAATCGAGTATAAGTTTTCAGCTTGAGTTAGTCTGCAGAGCCAGTAGTTTAGTTTAGCAGTTAGGCGAACAAGTTCAGATGACATGGTTTTTATATTTCTATATAGTCGCACTATCTGGAGTCTCATGAATGTGATCATTTTAAGATGGACTACCCAGGTAGTTGCGTGTTTAGCCCAGTTCGTACATCATGTCTTAGTTTCAGATCTTTAATAATTAGTCATTATTTAGCTCATAGGTGCCTTGTGCATCACCTCAGTTTTCCTCATAGCTCAGCAAAGTCTGCCCAACATTCTTTAAAGGGGCATAGTGTCCCAAGGAAGAGATACACTATAATTCTCCAAAACTTTCATGACATAAACATACTGCTCTCTTATTATAATGAATCCAGTTTGGGTTAAAGGGTGATCATGAGTTGACCCTCATGCTCCGATCTCAGCCGTAAGCCACTTATTTAATGTACTCAATTTAGATTACGATATTCAACTCATGCATCACGTTACAGACTCAGTTACATTCTCATCTTTCTGCTCATGCATATTTAGTAATTAATCTCAGGCTCATTAATATTTTTAGTTTAAGGAAATAGTCTTCCTGGAGCTTATTCTATTTTATGCTTAGATTTCCATTAGAAACTTGGTATTAGGAATTTCCATTATAAACCTGGTATCAATTACCATTGCATATTCAGTCATGCAGTTGTGTGTCAGTTCATTCATGTGTTTATGCATCAGATATGCATGTTCAGTATGATACATTTAGTTTATGAGTCATGTTAGTCATGTACTCATATCTCAGTTGCTCATGTTCAGTATGTTCTATAGCTTATCATTTCTCCCATTTCTGTAAGTCTTATTTGAGGATGAATTTTCCTAAGGGGGAGATATTGTAATAGCCCGTAATTCTACCTATCTTAAATTCATCCAAAAAATATTAAAAACTTTCTTTAAAAGATGAATCAACTTTTATACATGTGGAATTTTCATGTTTGACTTTTTGTTGTGTTGGAAATTGAATAAGCTTTCCATTGATACCAAATTCATCCAAATTCGACACCCGGGCGAAGAGTTAGAGCCATTTTAGTAAGACTGTGTACCACCCAGTACTTTAGCGTGTCGTGGAGCCAACCAAAATGACATTCATCAAAAAATAGTGAGCCTCTGCGATATTGGCGCATCACGCCAAGGTTCTATTTCAGAATTATCAATTTTCAGCGCACCAATGCGATTCCACTACATTGCGGTGCCATTCCAGTTTGTAACCAAGGTGGCAACGCGATTTCCACCACATCGCGCCACCAATCAGTTTCCTAATTGTTCAGTTTTGAGTTAGTTGGCACAATTTCACCGCGTCGCACCAGCATATAAGATCAGGATTTTTTAGGTTACGTTATTTAATTTCAGGGGCTATTTGGTAAATTCTAAAAACCCCAAATCAGCCTATACACGACATCAAACCCTGAAAAAACCTATTATCTCATTGTTTACCCACATCTCTCAAGAAATAAATCACTCTCTCTCAAAGATAGAAAACACTAGCCCCATGTTTCAAAAGCAAATATCAAGAATACCTCACAGAACTTTAAGAAACTCACAATCAAGTTATGTTAAGTGTTGATTCATGGGTCCCTTTCACATATGAAGCTCAAGCATCTCTTTTAAAAATCCAAAGATTTTCTATTTATGAATGTTCATGATTTAGTTAAAATGAAATTAATGTTCATATTGTTTTTGGGTTTCGATTCATGTTTCAAATTAAATGTTCCAATGATTGATCCTAGTATGTGATGTTTTGCACAATATTCATGAGAAAACCTTCAATTTGCAAGGTGAATTATGTAGCCATGATAATTTGATTTATTGATTATAGTATAACCAAAGCATGCTCCCCATGTGTTTTATAAAATGCCTATTTGAAGAAAATTTTGCCTTCATAGCATGTTATTATAAAATCCCTATTCATGTACAAGTTAGTGCATGTAAAGTGTTTGATGAAATGTCTTAGTCAATGAATTATGAATATATAACCATTGTTGTGCTTTCAAGCTTGTGCCATGATTTACTTTTATGCTATCGAGTCCTGGGGGTATTAAATACCTAATAATTTAGCTGTGTGCCTAGAGCCAGTGTTATATTTTCATGATACTCTTAGTCAAGCCATGATCAGTAGAATTCAGTCAGTCATGTGACTTAGGAAAACTCAGTAAACTCAGTATCAGTCCAGTCCCATTCAGTAATCTCAGTAATCTCAGGAATCTCAATGATCTCAATGATCTTAGTTAGTCATCATGTCTCTATAGTATTAAGTTCAAACGTTATTAAACTCAGTCAGCTAGTAGAACTCAATAGCATTCTGTTAGTTAACAGAATTCAGTAATATTTTGTCAGTCAATGGATATCCAGTGAACTTAGTTCAATCTAGTTAATCAGTTAAATCAGTAATAGATTAGTCCACCTAGTATGAACTAGGTAATCAGTTCTATGTCTATTCAGTTGGGAGTAGGATTTAGCATCGAGTGAACCTAGGGATGAGGACACACACTGTCATCCAGTAGAGGGAGTGATCCTTAGTAGCAATCCCTACGTTCCAGAACCATGTATCCAGCGTAGGTTGAGATGTACCCCTACGAGTCTAGGGACTATACATCTCATTTGAGTTTTCCTTACAGGAGGGGTTGACGGAAGAGCTCCCTGTCAGAGAGGGTTTACTCACAGCTTGTCTTTACCCGTGGCACTGTACTGACACCCTTCTAGCTTGGGTTACAGGTTGGACCCCACCAGTTTAGATTTGGGGCATGTCGGTTAGATGATTACCTCCCACTTTTATCAAAATTCAGGACTGTCAGATACAGTCACCCACTTTAGTAAAGAACTCAGATAGTTATATAGATTTTAGGACTGTCAGATACAGTCATCCAGCTTCGTATAACACTTAAATTAGTTATTTATAATCAGGATTATCAGAAATAGTCTTTCAGTTATCAGTTACTAGTAAACTCAAATATCAGTAAATCCATATTGTCAGTAGACACAGTAGTCAGAACTCAGTATTCAATCCTATCACGACCTCAGTTACAGTTATCCATTCATGCATTTATTCTCACGTTCATGTCATACAATAAGTTAGTATTGTTCATGAATATGAACCCTTTATGTTTAGCCTACCTCACTTGCATACCAATACATTCAACGTATTGACGCATTTGCACTAAGATGTTTTATACCATAGGTTTAGAAGCACGAGCTCCAAGGCATCTGTAGCATTCTAGTTCTAGCAGTCAGAGTCAACAATGAATCCTCATCCTTCGAGGATATGATCATTAATTTATTATTTCATTACTTAGTTTATTTAAGTAGTTGGAGTTAGTTGGGGACATGTCCCATCAACTCTTTATTACGACAGTTTAGAGGCTTTCAGAATATAGTATGTTCAGATAGTTATTTCAGTTTTGGGTATTTTTATACCTCGTCTAGATATTGTTTTATCAACTGTGTTATAGTTTTGAACCTTACTGCCTTACAGCTTGTATTCCACATATTTTTAAAATACTATTTAGTGCTCAGTTACAGATATCAGTCATGGGTTAGCTTGTGGTCCTTCAGGGTCATGAGCACCGTGTAGCAATTTGGGTACTAGATTCTGTGCATTAAAAGTTTAGTTAGATAGTATAACCAGTAACAGTTCAGTCAAGCCTAGTATGAACTAGGAATCAGTTCAGTTTCCCTTCAGTTAGGAGTAGGATTCAACACCGAGTGAACACAGGGATGGGGGCATTCCTGCCAGCTGAGGGTTTGACCCTTAGTAACAATCTCTGTGTTATAGAACTATGTTCGCCAGCGTAGGTTGAGATATCTTCCTGTCAGACTAGGGTTGATATATCTCATACGAGTTTTCCTGCTAGAGAGGGTTTACAATAGATCTTGCTGTCAGAGAGGGTTAACTCATAGTTGTCTTTACCCGTGGCACAATACTGACACCCTTCCAACTAGGGTTACAGGTTGGACCTCAATCTATTCAAAAAGGGGCATGTCGGTTAGATAATTACCTCCCACAGTTTAAGGTTTAATCTTTAGAATAGAACTTAGTTCATTTCTACATAAATCTGGACTGTCAGAAATAGTCACTCAGTTCAGTACAAAACTTAGAATAGTTCCACAAAATCAAGAATGTCAGATACTGTCACCCAGTTAACAGTAATATAGTATCAGTAAACTCAGATATCAGTAAATCAATAATTTAGAACTCAGTATCAAGTGTTATTACGACCTCAGTTACAGTTTACGTATTCATGCATGTACTTTCATTCAGTTATACATATGTTATTCAGTCAGTATTGTTCATGTATATGAACCCATGCATCTTATACTACCTCACTTAGCACACCAGTACATTCAAAGTACTAACGCATACCTTTCTTTTGCGCTATGATGTCTTATATCATAGGTTCGGATGCATAGGCTCCCGATCATACTTAGCAGCCCGATCCATCAACAACAGACTAGTGGTGAGTCCTCATAGTTTAAGGACATGATTATTACATCCGTATCTCAATTTATTAGTTTTCAGTAGTCGGGGTTAGTTGGGGGTTTGTCCTACCAATCCCTTATTCATACAGTAGAGGCTTATCAGACTAGAGTATTTCAGAAAGATATATCAGTATTCAGTTTTTAGTACTTAGTATTTAATTATAGTTTTGAACCTTATGGAAAGTTTCTGCCTAATTTCCGCATAATACAGTATTATTAATTAGTTATTGTAGCAGGTACCAGTCACGGGTTAGTTTGTGGTCCCTCGGGATTATGAGCATCGTGTAGCGTCCGGGGTAAAGACTTAGGGCGTTACAATGGTTATGAAAGATCTCCAACATAACTTGAAATCCCCAATGTTGAACCTTGAAGGGCTGAAGTAGTCATAAGCTCAACTGGAGCCTAAGATGGTCCCAAATCCTTTGGTTGACGCTAAAGATTTTTGATATCCATCTCTGACTCTCGGGTTTGACGCTGTGCTGAAGCTCTGAAAACACATGTCAAAGTCTCATACGCATCTATCAACCATCTTGCATTGTTAATTTAGGATAAAATAGAGTCAAAGAATGTTCTTGAAGCTCATAGCAATGCGGACACACGACGAGGAGTCAAGAAGTGAATTTTGTAAAAATATCCCTGTAGCCTCCCGATGATAGGTTATAGATGTCTCCACATCGATCTACAAGACTCTACTAAGAACTTATCTCTTGTACTAATAAAATGGTGAACCTAGGCTTTGACACTAATTTGACACGACCCATTTCTCAGATTATGATGGCACCTACTATAACCTAACAAAAGGCAAGCCAAACCCATAGTCCAAAACTTCTAGTAACGGACTACTCAAACAGATAAAGAAAAGAACGTCAAATATATGTAATAAAAGGTTAATACATAATATAGTCCTAAAACCTAGTGTTATCAGTACAAAAGGTTCTAATAAAATAAGAGTCAAAAAATAAAATACCAAGGGAATTACACTAATACAACTTATCTCTGAGTACAAATAGAGAATAGTCTAGTACATAAGAGGAAGGTAAGTAATACTACGAATGTCAGGAGATCACTATGAGTCTCTACACCATGGCTGCTCCACACGATGCACATATCAATGAGGATAACCCATAATATGATCTGTAGGATGTAGAAGTGTAATATGAGTATCAAAATGTGGTACTGAGTGGGCAACTTCCAATTGAGATTCAAAGATAATGCAAATATATATATATATATATATATATATATATATATATATATAACATATAACATATAAACCGTATAAAAAACTACACCCAAGTATCCACCAACCACATAATCAAGCCAATGAGATAATAAGGATAAACTATCATATTCATGTCTGAGAGAGTCACATAATAAGGCTAAGAAAGTATCAAGGATGAGCTATCCTATTCCATCCATACTAAAGAATCTCAATACTGTACTATAAATCCCAACTAATATACGAATAAAGGGCGAAAGAAGTATATATAAAAATACACAATATGAACAAGGTCAACTCAAGGTATAGCCTACATCATCAAACTAGAATTTTAAGACCTCATAATCATAGCAGGAACTAGTGCTAGAATGCTCAAGGTTTCTAATCCATATGTCAAATCTTAGATTAATCCTACATAATGATGAAATTGAAAGATAGAATAGCCAAAATAATACCTCGAGTCTCGATACCTTAATCAATAAAAAATCTATCCTAAACTAGCTATAATAATGATGATAACAATAATAATAACAATATCAATAATAATGCGAGTAATTGGTTATTTGGACAACCAAAATACCTAGCCTAGCGTATCACGTACCCCCACCACCTAGGCTCAGAAGGTTCAATCAACATACAACACACTATAAGGTTTAGTCATCACCCATACCTATGAAACTCCTCCATATGGGCAGATAGATATAGACGCATACTAGTGATAGGAAATACACATGAAAGAATAGATGCAAAGTATATAATCAATATCACAACGTTATCATTGTAACCATCATTGTCATAATAATCATCATCATAACCATCATTATCATAATCATCCTCCAGCCTTGTCGGGTATACAGTAGATATTTATACTACTAGCTGAACTCGAACCAGTATATGTACATATAGGCACATTATATAATCATCCTCCGGCCTTTTCAGGTATCAATATCATCATAGTGTCCTCCGACCTTACCGGGTATTAATATCTTACTGAAAAGTCCTCTGACCTTGCTGGGTATGTAAGCATATCATCATGCCATCCTCTGCCCTTGCCGGGTATATAATAAGTATCATCAAACGCATATACATAACATTAACACTAAAATCTGTCATTGGGTTTTACCAAAAATTATATCATCAATACATCATGTATATATATATATATATATAAAATAGGTGTACAGACACAAGTCATGGCTAAAAAGAGTGTAAATCCATAAATCCATTGGTCAGAGTAAACCTCAAGACTAAATCATCATAAGAGTGCAGAAAGGGTCAGAATCTCTCATGATTAGAGTAATTAGTAGTATCAAATCATAGACTAAAATCTTTGTTGATCAAATCTTTAAAACATCATTATTTACCTCTTTTACATATAAGTTATTCAGTAAGACAAACAATCATTAATATGAAGTAATCTATTTTTAAGGTGAAAAGCAGGCCTTTACCATTATTTAGGAAAGATAGTAATAAGATCATATTTACCAAATTAATGATCATAAATATACCAAATCTATACAGACCATCACCAGTATTCATGCAATAGAACTATAAGTATCAATATATATATATATATATATATATATATATATATATATATATATATATATATATACATTCATAAACTACAATCGCATCCTTTACAAGGATTAACACTTCCTGGATGCCCAACGAATATCATAACATGACCTTTGTCCCAATAATGTGTCCAAAATAATTACAACATCATACCCGGTCCTAGGTCCACATACGTATCGAGAACTCATATCAATAATCATATTAGTAAATTATCTCATATATATAAGCTATAACATTGCAGAAGGTATAACATATCAATAAACCATAGCACATGTTTACAATCATCTCTCATCTAGATTGCATAATAACAATAAGAATCTAATATATAGGAGGCATAGTATCAATAAGCATCTCTCATCTAGGAGGATTAATATCCATAGGTCATATGTCATAACTATGAGGAATATCATCTCTATAGGCCAAATATCACCTCTTTGATGAATATCATCTTTATAGGTACATCATGTCCATGAGCCATTAATCATAATTTAGGGAAATACCATTATGACTCATTAAGTCGCGAAGTAACCTTACACTAAAGGCTTACTAGTCTCAACTATGCCTAACATTCATAATTAAGTCCACATGGGCTAACACAAGTCTTATCCTAAGGTAGCCTGGAAGAACCCACTTCTAATCCTTGAATTCCATATTTAGACAATTTTTACCCTGATACGACCAAAATTTTGGACTATGTCGTGTGGGAACCTCAAGCTCACATGAACTAGAGGTTGCCCCGATAACCCAACCTAATCGTCTCATCATACCATAGGAGTCGAATAAACTAAAACTCATAAATAAAGATGGCAGAAATAATAACATAAGTCAATATTAGATTCTTAATAATCTCCCAAGCTCACAGTTGTTCACAATACTTCTATTTAAAATCGAAGTCAATAAGTATATATGTCGGGACAAGCCCCTGACTATAGCAAAACAAAGTCTTAAGGAGACTAAGTCTAAAGATAAGGACTAAGAGATGAATGTCTTTCAGATGTAAGGAAGCTTACCTCTTCAAGTTAATACGCGAACTGCTTGATCATCTAATCACTACATTGGAAAAAAAGAAGGTGCTCTGGGCCCTACTTCGTGTGGGGATGTAGCATCAAGAGATGGTTAGTGTTTGGAATGGTAGTATGTAACTCAAGTATAAGTGATAAGATAACACCATCAATCAACAACATGTCAATATATCACATTCTTTAACATTCATACACTTATCCATACCTATGCATGTACCCTATACCAATCAAGAAATCAAGGCTCATCAACATTCTCCAGCATTCATTCATTAGGCATGAAGTGGGGGACTTCGACTCTTCACACTTATAGATTCAACATTTACACTATGCATAGGACTCTAACCACAATCACATACATTTAGACAAAAGGACTTCAACCATGCTTACATATTTATTAATCAAGGACTTTAACCACATATACATCACAAACAAGGGACTCTAATCGCACAGACAATCATCTAGGAAAGGGACACTAACCTCATGCTTGCTCATTAGAAAAGGGACTCTAACCACATGTCTCATTTGAACTTTAACCATGAGCCATTTCCTTCGGCGAGGTGCTTTCACCTCAAGAGATCTATTTAAGCATGGGGCATTAACCTCGAGCAATAATCATTAGGCAAGGACTTCAACCTTAAGACATTCATAAGGCGAGGGACTTTGACCTCAAGCCGTCACAACTATCATTTATTGGCATTTAGGACTTTAACCCCTTTGCCCATGCATCAACATACATTCAATACAACATTTAGGGACTTTAACCATTCTAGCCAATTCAACAATATACATAACTAAATGGTCCTTATAGGAGCCTTCATTGCTAAACCATCTCAATAGGCCAATGCCTTCACTTAATCCAACATATAAAACAAGTTATGGTCATCAAGACCCTTACAATAATTCTAACCAAAATTCTCATCACACTTGGATTCAACCACCATTTGAGTTCATCTTTATATCTAGGGAATTTAACCTTTCATTAGCTAACAACCAAGGTTATAAATTATATAATACAAGACTCATCATACCTTCACAATATCATTCAAAAATCATTCATACTCATTTGGGCCATTTCCTTAGCTTAACACATCGCCAACATACAACTAGTCATTTTACTTAGACAATTTTACAAACACCTTGGGTACATACCTCTGACAAGGCCATTTGATGGTAGAAATCATCAATACTAGGGTTCCTTAAGACCCTAATGTTAAAAATCATACGACAAGCACCCACATATACAATCAACCATTAATAACATGTATCAACATACATGAAAGCAAAAATCATCATTATTCGTTGTTAGGTAACAAAACCCTTTTCATTTGATTCAAAATCGCCATGTACACTTACTAATCCAAGTGTGAAATACATGGGTTTTAGAGATATTTAAAGAGGAGAAGAGATACATACCTTAAACAAGATGACACACCAACAATCTTAACTCTTCCTTGTCACTAGATGAACACCTCCAAACCCTATCCTCCAATATTAAATCTTCCTTGGCACTAGGCGAACACCTCCAAACCTTAGCCTCCAATCTTTCTTCAAAAAGCCTTTAGAGTGTTTAGAGTGTTTGAGTCTTGTAATATGATGACTTAGGAGAGTAAAATACCTTATATAGGGAGGGGGTTTAGGGTTTTAGGCATGGGAAATGACCAAAAGGTTCTTGGTTACAAGCTGGAAAGATCACACGTGCAGGGGTACGACTCCCCCATACGTATCCTATGGCAATCATGACCTAGGGTACGAGTGGTACCCTAACTCATACCCTAGGTTTCTCCTAGGTCAAACACACTATTTGGGTATAAAATGGCACCTTAGAGTTGTAACCAAGGGTAAGAAACATGCCCCAAACCTAAGATTCATCCGTGACCAAAATAATCCACATGGTTTGAGGCTTAATTCTATACGGTTGAGTGGCATATGAGTTGTATGCATTGGTTACGACCAATGGACGGTAATTTAGTATATAAGACAGTATTACACCTTAACATATTTTCCAAGGTACGATATGAGAAGGGGATAAGGTTACGTGTCATGACCAAGGGTACGACTCAAGCCCTTCAATCGTACCCACCCCGAGACATCAAAAGGAGTTATCTTTTCAAGGGTTCAAGCTAGGTATTCTGATTCTTTTTCCACTTGGACCATGTATCCTCAAATGAGGGGTGAGGCAAGAATACACACAAGTTAACAAACCAATCATTTATCAACAAACCCTTACACAAGTTAGAAACAAGCACACAACAAGAATACAACACAACAAGTATCATGATCATCATAAATCCGGACCAAAGTTTTTTCTTAAACCAAAAATTTTTGTAAGGCCACATTCTTGGATGTTTCATTCTCCTCCACTTCGGATCATTCGTCCATGGATAACTGGTAAGGAAAGCATGAACACAATTCAACAATTTAGCACACACACAAACAACCTTCAAACAAAAATTAGGACCTAGCACACAATAATGTTACAACACAACACAGGTCATGATCATCATCAATCTACCATTTCATTTCATTGGTCTTGGGACTCCAACCATTATATATCCAACACTTGCTTATCTCACAACGTAGGGACCTCAATCCATATCCTTTCAAAGACATCAAGAAATTCAAAGCATTGGGGACTTTAATCCATTATCTATGAAAACATGAATTTTATGCAAAGTACTAGGGACTTTTAACTCATAGTCTAACAAGGCACAAATAATTTCACACATTGGGAACTCTAATCCATTGTCTAACCATGACATAATTCAATTCAAAGCTTAGGAACTTTAATCCATTGTCTATCAAAGACATACATCAAAGTAAGGAGATTAATACATACTTCCATCACAAGCTTGTGGAACGGGAAATAAATGCGTGTACCTAGACTTCATATCCTCTTCCGCCTCCCAAGTAGCTTCCTCAGACTTTTGGTTCCTCCATAGAATCTTTACCTAAGACACTTATTTCATTCATAACCAACAAACTTGCTAATCGCAGATCCTTACCAGGATCTCCTCATAGAACAACGAGTTCGAGATACGAATATCTTTCAAGGGAACAACCAAGGAAGGATCACCCACACATTTCCACAACATAGACACATGAAAAATTGGGTGAATGAAGTTCATACTAGGAGGAAACTCCAACTCATAGGCAACATTGCCAACCCTCTTCACAATCAAGTAAGGTCCAATATACTGGGAACTAAGCTTCCCCTTTTTACTGAACCATATCACTCCATTCATGGGAGATACTTTCAAGAATACCCAATCGCTGGAACTAAACTCTATGTCCCTATGCCTCACATCTGCATAGGAATTTTGGTCACTTTGAGCGATTTTCAATATATCGAGAATCACCTTTACTTTCTCTAAAGCTTGGAGAACAAAATTGGACCCAAGAAACATACCTTCGCCAACTTCGTACCACCCAATAGGTCATCAATATCTCCTACCATACAATGATTTGAAAGGTGCCATGTAAATACTAGAGTGGTAACTATTATTATAGGCAAACTCAATCAAAGGCAAGTGTTCGTACCAACTACCTCCATAATCAATTACACAAGCCCACAATATATCCTTCAATGTTTGGATGGTTCTTTCTGCTTGCCCATCCATTTATGGATGGAATGTAGTACAAAGGGACACCTTAGTTCCTAAACCTCTTTGGAATGACTTCTAAAAGTGGGATGAAAATGGAGGACCATAATCCTAGATAATAGACACCAGAGAATATTGCAACTTCACTATCTCCACAAGATACAACTTAGCATAATCTTCCACAGAGAAATTTGTTCTCATGGGCAAGAAATGGGTGAACATGGTCCTTCTATCAATAATGACCCAAATGGAATTATATTGATTCTGGGATTTAGGAAGACCGGTAACAAAATCCATATTAATCACCTCCCACTTCCACTTGGGTAACACAATATATTGGTATAGGTCACTAGGCCTCAAGTGCTCAACCTTTACTTATTGGCACACCATATACTTAGCCACATGTCTAGCAACATCACACACTTCATATTATTCCACCAATAGAACTCCCTAAGGTCATGATACATTTTGGTGTAACCAGGATGAATAGCATAACGGGCTCCATGAGCCTCGGCCATGACTTTTTTCCTCAATCATCGACCCCGGGAACACATAGCTTACCTTGGTACCTCAAGACACTATCACCCCTAATCACAAAGTATGCGATCTTATGTTGACCCATATTACTCTTGATATTCATTAAGTTCGGGTCCAAGACTTGCTTCTCTTTTATCACAATAACAAGAGACGATTGAGATACCAGATGCACAAATACACCACCATCCTCAGAGTCCGTAAATCAAACTCTAAGGTTTTTTGAACAAAAAATATCTCTCACTAATTCTCGCTTATCCCCATCAACATAGGACAAACTCCCCATAGATAATCTACTTAGAGCATTAGCGACTACATTCTCCTTACCGGGATGGTAATGAAGAATCATAGTATAGTCTTTCAATAGCTTGAGCCACCTTCTTTGCCAAAGATTCAAATTCTTTGGGGTAAACACATATTAGAGGCTCTTATGTTCAGAGAAGATATCAATATGAACACCATAGAGGTAATGCCAGCAAATTTTCAAAGAAAAGACCACGACTAACAATTCTAAGTCATGGGTGAGGTAGTTCTTTTCATGAACTTTCAATTGCTTTGAAGCATATGCCACCACCCTACCATATTGCATCAACACACGACCAATACCGACTCGAGAAGCATCACAGTAAACCAAAAAACTATCATTACCTTCGAGCAAGGTTAAAACTAGAGCCAAAGTCCATTTATCTTTCAACTTCTCAAAACTACCCTCAAACTCATTGGACCTCAAGAACTTGACCTTCTTTTGGGTCAATTTAGTCAGTGGGGATGCTATAGTGGAAAAACTCTCCATAAACCTTCTATAATAACCGGCTAGACCCAAGAAGCTCTAAATGTCGGTTGGAGTCGTAGGTCTAGACCATTTGTTAACTGCCGTGATCTTTTAGGTATCCATCATGATCCATTCACTAGAGATGACATACCCAAAAAGCAATTACTTTTAACAAAAACTCACACTTGGAGAACTTGGCGTACAAATAAGAATCCTTCAAAGTTTGCAACACGACACAAAAGTGATCTACATGATTCGCCTCACTCTTAAAGTACACTAAGATATCATCAGTGAAGATAATGACAAACCTTTCCAAGAACAGATGGAAGACCCTATTCATCAAATCAATGAATGCCGCCGGGGCATTGGTTAGCCGGGGCATTGGTCAACCAAAAGTACATGGCAAGAAGCCCATAGTGACCATATTGGGTTCTAAAGGCAGTCTTAGAGATATCCACATCCCTAATTTTAAGTTAATGATAACCCAATATAAGATCAATCTTAGAGAAATACTTCGCTCATTGAAGTTTATCAAATAAATCATCGATCCTAGAAAGAGGATATTTATTCTTTATGGTCACTTTGTTCAACTGACAATAATCGATGCACATACGAAGGAAACCATCCTTCTTGCGCACGACCAATATGGGAGCATCCCAAGGAGACATACTAGGATGCATAAAACCTTTATATAGGTCCTTCAATTTCTCCTTTAGTTCTTTCAAATCTGTAAGAGCCATTTTATAATGAGGGATAGAGTCGAACGAGTGTCCAGAACAAAATCAATTCCAAAATCAATTTCCCTATAGGATAAAATATCAGGAAGATCAATGGGGAACACCTTGGGAAACACATTAACTATGGGAACAGAATCTAGAGAAGGCTCTTCCAACTTAGAATATTTGACTCGAACCAAATGATACACCCCCCTTTAAAATCAACCTTCGGGCTTTAAGATAAGAAATAAACCTTCCTTTAGGCACAAAAAACTACCTTCCCATATAATGACTAGCTCATTAGGGAATTCGAACATGACCCTACGAGTCTGACAATCTAGAAAATCATAACACGAATGCAACTAATCCATCTCTAGGATAACGTCCAAATCAACCATGTCTAACTCTATCAAGTCAACAAGAGTATCTCTACCGCTAATAGATATCATACACCCCTATAGACTCTCTTAACAATCACAGAGTCTCCCACTAGGGTAGAAACCAAAAAAGGAATTGACAAACTCTTGGGACCACAATCAAGATGCACAACTACATACGGGGTCACATAACAAGCAATACACATCACGAGAGAAAAGTCTCAACATACCTGTGAGCATATCGGGAGATGCCTTACAATCCTGGTGAGTAGAAACTGCATATAAGTAGTTCCCTCCAGCTCCAGTGCCATAAAAAGAAGTAGTAGCAAAAATAGCACCCTATGGTGTGGGAGTAGAGAGAGTAAAAAAAGAGGCCCTGTTGGCCCAAAAAGCTGGTAGAATGGGGCACTCACGTTGTATGTGCCCAACCTAACCACAATGAAAACATTTGATTTTCCCTTGCTCACACTGAGCACGATGACTCTAACCACAAAATCTGCAAGGAGGGTGGGGTACAGCCGATTGGGCACCACTAATCTAAAATTGGGCACCCGGTACCTAGGACCCGCCAATGAATTGAGACCAACTACCTAAAACTTTGGGTAAGGAGAGCAAATACTAGCTGAGGAGAACAAACCCAAAATCCCCCACTTATTTTGTAGCAAGTTGACACTATGTCCACTACTACTCTCAGAAGGCCTAAACTTTCTTCCTTGCTTCTTACTAAGCTCAACTTTATTTTTCTTCTCATCTTTTACTTATTGCATATCGACAATAAATCTAGAAATATCTATGTTCTCAATCAACAAGGTCATTTTAATTTGAAGAACTTGCTCATGGGATAATCCCAAGACTAACTTTAGCATTCTAGTCCTCATGCTAGAAACCATCTTAGGAGCATACCTTGAAAATTGATGGAATTTCAAGGCATACCCTTGAACGAACATTCTCCCTTGCTTTAGGTTCATGAACTCTTCTGCCTTTGCCTTTCTCAACTCTTGAGGAAAGAAGCAGTCAAGGAAAGCCTCAGAGAAATCCTCCCACATAACGGGACTAGCATCAACACCTCTAGACAACTCCATACTTTTGTACCATTGGTATAAAACATCCTTTAATTGGTAGGATGCCAGCTCCATGAACTCAATTTTTGAAGCATGCATGATTTGAATGATCTTCTTTATTTTATCAACGAAGCCTTGAGGATCTTCGTCAACCTTTGTATCGGAGAACATATGAGGGCTCAACCTCATAAATTGGCCAATTCTCTTGGTCTTAGAAGAAACGGTAGCCAGAGTACCACGCTCTACTTGATAGGCTACCAATTGAGTCAAGAGTTTAATGGAGCGATAAAACTCTGCATTAGTAGCATTCCTCTGAGGATACTGATAAAGAATTCCACTCTCATGAGTAGGGTTGGTCGGTGGAACCCCACGAGGATGGCTAGATGCCTTAGCCCTAGCTCGGGTCTGAACTCTAGAATTTGGAAGAACTTTGTCCATAGGAACCTCAGTAGTGTTTACCTGAGTCTAAGATCTCTTTTAACGCATGATCTGAAAGATAGCAAACATAATCATAGGAATTCAAGAACTTAGACTTTATAACTTGAGATCGAAAAACAAGAAAGGGAAATATTTCCTAAAATGTCTCATAGATTCTCTTTTATAAGTATGGCATACTTCACCCCCATAAAAGAAATTCTACTTGACACAATATTGTGAACACCCAATCAACCATGATCCTCGGCTTTGATACCAACTTGACACGACCTGAACTTTGGACTATGTCGTGTGGGAACCTCAAACTCATATGAAATAGAGGTCGCGTTGATAACCCAACTTATTCACCTCATCATACCATAGGAGTCAAATGACCTACAACTCATAAATATGGCAGAAATAATAGCATAAGTCAATATTAGATTCATAATAATAACTACGCCCAAGTTCACAGTTGTTCACAGTACCTCTATACAAAACAAAAGTCAATAAGTATATATGTTGGGAAAAGCCCCCGACTATAGCCAAACCAAGTCTTAAAGAGACTAAGTCTAAAGATAAGGACTAAGAGATGAATGTCTTCCGGATGTAAGAAAGCTCACCCCTTCAAGTCAATACACGAACCACTTTATTGTCTAATCACTGCGCAAGTAAAAAAGAAGGTTCTCTAGGACCTATGTCGCGTAGGGACATAACATCCGAAGATGGTTAGCGGTTGGAATGCTAGAATGTAACTTTAGGATAAGTAATAAGATAACATCATCAATCAACAACATATAAAAATATCAAATTTTATGACATTCGTACACTTATCCATACCTATGCAAGTACCATATACCAATCAAGATATCAAGGCTTATCAACATTATCAAACATTCATTCATTAGGTAAAAATGCTTATAATTTAATTAATTAAGGACTTTAACCACATATACATTCACAAAAACAAAGGACTCTAACTGCACACACAATCATCTAGAAAAGGGACTCCAACCTCATGCCTGCTTGTTAGACAAGGGACTCTAACCACAAGTCTCATTTGGACTTTAACCATGAGCCATTTCCTTAGACAAGGTGCTTTGACCTCTAGAGATCTCTTTAAGCACGGGAAATTAACCTCGATAAATAATCATTGGGTAAGGGACTTCAACCTCAAGACATTCATAAGGCAAGGGACTTTGACCTCAAGCCATCACAACTATCATTTGTTGGCATTTGGGATTTTAACCCTTTTCCCATGCATCAACATATATTCAATACAACATTTAGGGACTTTAACCATTCTAGCCAATTCAACATTATACATGACCACATGGTCTTTATGGGAGCCTTCATTGCTCAACCATCTTAATAGGCCAATGCCTTCACTTAATCCAACATACAAAACAAGTTATTGTCATCAAGTCCCTTACAATAATTCTATGCCACATTCTCACCACACTTGGATTCAACGACCATTTTAGTTCATCTTTATATCTAGGGACTTTCCCTTTCATTAGCTAACAAACATGGTTATAAATTATACAATACAAGAATCATAATACCTTAACAATATTATTCAACAATCATTCATACTCATTTAGGCCATTTCCCTAGCTCAACACATTTTCAACATACAACTAGTTATTTTACTTAGACATTTTTACAAACACCTTGGGTGCATACCTCTAACAAGGCCATTCTCATGGAAGAAATCATCAAGACTAGGGTTCTTATAGACCCTAATGTTAAAAAACATACAACATCACCCACATATACAATACACCATTACTAATATGTATCAACACACATGAAACAAAGAATCATCATTATTCATTGTTGGGTAATAGAACACTTTTTATTTGATTCAAATCCACCATGTACACTTACTAATCCAAGTGTCAAATACATGGGTTTTAGAGATATTTAACGATTGGAAGACATACATTCCTTAAAAAAAATGACACAACAACAATATTAACTCTTTCTTGGCACTAGATGAACACCTCAAACCCTAGCCTCCAATCTTACTTCAAGAAGCCTTTAGAATTTTTAGAGTGTTTGAGTCTTGTAAGATGATTACTTAGGAGAATAAAATACCCAAACGGATCCTATGGCAATCGTGACCTAGGGTACAAGTGGTACCCTAACTCGTACCCTAGGCTTTTCCTCCATAAACCAAATTATTTCGGGTACAAAAGGTCACCTTGAAGTCATAACTAAAGGTACAAATCATGCCCCAATCTTGAGCTTTATTTGTGACCAAAACAGTCTGCATGATTTGTGGCTTTACTCTATACGGTTGAGTAGCATACGACTCGTATGCATTGGTTATGACCAATGGATGGTAATTTTGTATAGAAGATAGTATTCCACATTAACATGCTGTCCAAGGTACGATATAGGAAGGACATAAGGGTACGATTAATGACCAAGGGTACGACTCAAGCCCTTCAATTGTACCGACCCCTGAGATATCAAAAGGAGTTGTCTTTTCAAGGGTTCATGTCTAGGTGTTCCAATTCTTTTTCCACTTGGACTATGTATCCTCGAATGAGGGGTGAGCCAAGAATACACACAAGTTAAAACACCAATAATTCATCAACTAACCCTCACACAAGTTTAAAACAAGCACACAATAAGAATACAACACAACACATATCATAATCATTATAAATCCAGGCCAAAGTTTTTACTTGAACCAAAAATTTTTGCAAGGCCACATTCTTGGGTGTTTCATACCTAGACTAGGATAAGGTGTCTAAATTAACTTCTTGATGGTACATAATCCATATCCAACTCTAAGATAGGTAACCTACCTAGAAACACGAGCAATTAAGTCAACTCTATCTAAATTATGATTTCAAGATCACTAGAGTGGTCCAAATAAGGTTAATCATGCTAACCATGATTCCAATGCTTAAACCACATCACAAACCTTTCATCACATCATTTCCATTCTATGAATTAGTTCAATCTAAGGAGAAGACAATAGGATTCTACAAGAGTAATAAGCATTTTACCTATAGGTCAAAAACCCTCATCTAATCCCCAAGCTTCAATAATAAAACTAAGTAATGATACCCATTATAAATCTTGATATTCAAATTCACATGGAATATACTACACATATCATCTTATGGAGAAAAGTAGACAGATGCCTACTCAAAGCCTCCTTAAATCGTTGACCAAAGATATGTCTTTACTTTATGATCCAAAAATTCCATCCCATTATCAAAATCATAATGTCTCATCAATATGAGAATAATGACACCTATATTGCACCATTGTGCTTTGGATCCTAAAAGCACACCCAAAACCTCATTTAGGTCACACTTATGGAAAACACATTTATGAGACCAACCCAACATTCATATATCTTCAAGGAATTATAACATAAAGAAATGGGTGATAAACAAGATAAATTGGGACTTAAATCAAGACCACAAGCTATTTGGGTTTTTGATCAAGAGTTGAAAAAATTTATAAAGAAAAGGATGAAATCTTACCTCAAATTGGAAGGTAATAACGAAAATAGATGTTAAAGAAGATTTCCAATCACCAACAAGCTCCAATTTTAAGATATATCACCCTTTAGGGTATTTTCTCTCAAGAAATGGGTGAAAAATGAGCAAAATAGAGCAAAAGAGGCAACTTATACCCACACAAGGTTTTTAAATGTCACTATCGTGATTAAGCATCGTGATCATGATATTTACACTAAAAATGAATGTTATGACTACAATTCATTCTTTGCAATTGTAATTAGAATAAATAAGGAAAAAAATGCATTTTACCTTTTTTATTCAGGTTGCACCAACAACCTGGTGCACCAGATTTTATAAGTCTAAAACGTACTTCGAAGGGGTGCTTTAGATTCGTTCGGAATCCCGTATATGCAAATGAGCTATGTAACCATACAAAATTCAACATTCCATCTGAAATGGTGCAGCCATAATTTTCATACAAGGTTGTTTAGAGAAAATATGGGTCCCACACTCAAGTTTCTAATTTCTTAACTTTTCTGCCAAAAGGTCAAAATGAGCCTGGGTACCTCAAACTCAATCCAAAGGTCTACCTAGAATAAAATTAGCATTCCAGAGATGATGACACTATTAGAATTCTCATATGAGGTCATTTTATAGGATATTTAGTCTAAGACAAAACCCTAACCAATGAAAGCTCTAAAGTAGGAAACTGATCCTAAAACCAAACGAACAATTTGATCATCGAACCGACATTTTTGGCAAGTTATAAATAACTTTTAGCCACTGTAGGAAGGATCTAAATTCCATAAAGGCACTCAAATCAAGGAACTGACCTGGAGGGTCATTACAATTTGTGCTCAAATTTTGAGCTTGCGTTGTTGTCCTTCGAGGGACCTCATTACAGATTCAATTTTGGATTCCATTTGTAGGCCGCATAAGCTTGTTCTTGATCTGAATTTTTATCCTATCCTTTATATATAAATATGGGTATCATTTTTCTCCTAACGATGTGACAGTTAGAATGGCAACATTTTGCGATCATGGAGCAACGACGGAGAATTTGTAGGCAATTTAAGGATTATCATTTGACATCGAGGTAGGATTATATCTACTCTTATTCATGTGTTGGTGTATTATATATGTTGCATGTTAGATAGGGATTTTAGGATATGATATTGGGTAGATCACCATGACTTAGCCTAATTTAGGAGTTTGGGGGCTAGAAGGGTAATTAACCCTTAAGCTGAGATATGTATTATGCTTTTAGGATCCTATTACCCTAGGTTGCTAGCATATTAGGCATAGTTGAGAATAATGATCCTTGAGTATAATATTTACTATATTACTCAGTGAGTTGTGATGATTTTATAAAATTATGATGTTATGGTTATGTCGGATATATTACTGGGCCCAAGGCGATTATGATATTGGTTAGATTCTGGAAATGGTTTATCCTTATAAAGGATTTGGCCATAGTTTATGGATATTTAGATGCTTATAATTGTATTATTTAGATATTGGTGATGGAAAGCATAGTTTCGATGCATTCATGTTCATGGTTTTACTACTCTTTTTCCTATTAAGGGACTTATTTCCACTTTTCACTTTTAAAACGGATTTCTTCATAATGGGAATCGTACTATATTAATGAATAACTATTATCCTTTGAGACTAAAAATAATGTCTTAGACATTTGACCGAGATAGATTTAGGTCCATGATTTGCTACTACTATTTACCTCGGCGTAGAGAGATTCTGACCCTTTCTATACCTTTATGATGATTTAGTCTTGGAGTTTACCCCGGACAATGGATTTACGGACTCACACTCTTTTAGTCAAAGTTTTAGCCCATGCATTAATATCTATATATATATATACATATATAAATACATACATACATATATATATATATCTCACTAGTTCTAGACGAAGTAGACTATTGATTGATTTATGGTACTTGGATTGTTTATGGTATTATGGATTTACTTTGAAATCATCATTCTATGTGCATTGCCTTTCACCAGTATGTGCCTATATCTATCAACCTTATAGAGGGTTGCATAAGTGTCACGACCTGAACCATGGCCTGACCGTGAAGGGTATCTCAAGCCCAACGTAGGCCAGAGACCACCCCCTAGACTAACCACCTGAGCACAATAAAATTGTAGTAAAAGCAAAACCAAATAATGAGAATGATATATATACCAATAGAAAGGTTCTAAGAATCCAAAAGAAATTACCAACCCACACTTTGTCCATAAAACCTCTAAAACCAGAATACCAGATTAGGTCGGGACATACCCCCAACCATGACAATAGTACTCTTCAATTCCTAAAATCTAAAAAGAAACCTAATGAAATAGTAAAGCTTTTCAAATAATGAAGGATCATTACTTCATAGCAACTCAAGCGATATCTGAACCACCTGATACTATACAAGAGTAACAGAAAAGACTTCGAACCCTACATCATGAAATGATGTAGCATCATAGGACGGTCAATGGGATAAGCACTGGCATGTAACTCAGGAAAAGTGATAAAATAATGCCATGTCCAAAACCAGTCAAACAACATGCACACACATTCATACATATACATACATATATATATATATATATTTACCTATAAGATGTCGGGATAGAGTAAAGGGTTATGAACATCAGAGTTTAAAATCGTTAACTTGGTCTATGTAGCTCTATCCATCCGAAGGGCACCCACAGGCTATATGGGTTCAATTCCCTGCTGCAAATGCCCCAATGATAATGCCCATCTATACCATTTAAAATTTTAGAGGGCGGTCATTGTCAATATCCCAACTCGCGTTGAGGTCGAATCCATAAGGAGTGAAGGATAAAGTTCTAATCTTATGGGTTATTAAGTCATACTAAGATAATACCCGAAGTGTTAGTGAAGTAATGACATAATTAAAAATGGGGGGTTTTGGTTAAGAGAGGATGTATGTCACTACTAACTTGATTCCACAAACTAAGAAACAAATTTTAATTTAACTTTTATATTTGGAAAATCTTGGGATTATGTCTACCTAAGGGAAACTTAGATGTGGGTGTGTAAGATTTGATGCAAATGCTAGTAAGTTACTAATATGGTAGGCTAGGTCTAGGACCCTTGAGGCTAATTTCTCAATAAAACCTCAAAGATTTAACTTGTTAGCTCATTCGGGTACCGAACAAGTGTGACCATCATATTCACCCACTACCTCAATTTGGGCATCCCTATTTCAAGGATGTACCCAAGGTAAAGTGAAATACAAAATCACCCTTATGTCTATGATAGTTAAAATGAGTAAACTAAACCTAATAATTATATCTATTACCTTGGTTCCCACATCCCTCTTTCAAGGATGATGAGGGTTCCTAAAGTTCACCCAAACCCCTCTTTCAAGGATGGGTTGGGCTTTCAAGAGCATAGGGTTTTCACCAACAAATCCGTGTAGGTATTTGGGAATTTTACCCACAAATCCTAACCAATTTAATCAAGCAATAATAAAGCCCATTATCATCTAACTAGAAAGTACACAAATACATCACAACACAGTTAATTTGCACCTTAGTTCAACATAATCCCAAGACTTTTAGATTTTGCTACTAATAAAGAAAAGAAAGAAACATATACCAAATGGGTTGTTCAAGGAATCCATTCTTCACAAATACCAAAATACAAATCACTAAATCAAATTTAAAATTCTTGCCCAATTTAGGGTTTCAAGTTCAACAAAGTGTTGCTAGTCTCTAGAATGCCCAAAATGATAAAGGGTTTTAAGCTTTTAAAGGATTTGGGGTTGGTTGCTAAAAATTATAAAATTGCCCATGGGCTAAATTCCGCGTGGCCGCGATCATACTAGATTCACCACAATCATAGCTATCATTAATGCTGGTAGATCAATGCGATCATGGATGCTGATGTTCTTGACTGGCCATGATCGCAACCCTCAGACTGCGATCACGGTAACTGTGTCCTATTTCTACTCCAGGTCTTCCAGCTATATTTCATTTCTCTTCTTTTAATCCTTTCTAGCTCAAGTCCACATATTTTCATCTCATAACCTGTATGCCTATAAAAATATGGATATTATTTCATACATATGTCTCATTTATACCTTTAAATCATGGTAATGTACACGAATGTCGAGTACAAATAAGTGATAACTTTACTGCTCATCAACACTCCCAACTTAGAGCTTTGCTTGTCCTCAAGCAACGCTACCTCTGACCATGAGATTATGCATATTTATTCTCATATTGAATAACCCAAATGATCATAATGACTTCAAGCTTAGTTAATACCACAATTTAGCTCTTCAAACATGGGAAAAACTATTTTCACAACACCCCTCAACATAAAATGTGATTTTTCAAGGATGCAAGAGACTTTAAAGAGAAACTATGCAACAATCACTAATACTCTAAAATTGAATCATCTTTGACCCTAACTACATTATAACTTTTTCCCCATTTTTTAGGAGTTGATAAAAGTACCTACCTCGACTTATTTACATGCCTTCTCATAGAAAAGAAAATTTCACACTTGAACATCTACATCACATTTTTCCATCCCACTTTTGATTATGGGCCACTTATTTTGTTTTCACTATTTACACACGTGCCTACTCTTTATTTCCTTGGTTCACCTATTTTCTTTTCATTTATTTTTCTTGCACCCTTTATGCTTCTTTTTCCTTTGTTGGATCCTTTTATTTTATTATACATTTGTTCTCAATAATTAAGCTCATAGGAACTTACTTACAACTTCGTGGACCAAAGTTACCTCTTTCAATCATTACCACCACCAACTTAGGCTTTTAGCCTCAAGTTGTAATTTTGCGTTCAAGGAGGGTAGGGTTCAAAAGAAAGATAAAGATTGAAAGGCTCACGACTTGCAATGTTGTTTACAAAGAAAGGTCTAAAGGCTCAAAGTGGGTGACTAGGGATAACATCTATGCAAGGGTAGGATTTTTAGGCTAAAGTGGAATTCCAATGTTGCAAGGATGGCCTAAGATCATCTCCCCAATAAAGTATAATCAAAATTAGCCTTGAGAGACTAATGGGGCAAGTTCTAGATAGTAAAAGTACACATATTTGGACAAATAAGCTCACCACACATGCCATGTAAAATTCACCAAGGAGGTTCAATTTCCCCTTCCGATAAAGACAAAAATAGAGTATCTCTTAATTTTCACAAGTCAAAATTTTACAGTCACATAAAGAAAATAGTATTAGTTACAAGGTTGCTCACGTCCATGCCCTCGATTTTGGAAAATTTTTGGACGGAGGGGGGTGTTTACTTTGCATGAGCACCATACATGATTTTATAATTATGGCACCAATCCAACCCTTGATCTCACGTTGCGGTTTCCGTAAGGGCCAACCAACCATATGGCTACTTGATATTCACCATATTTATACATGAGATCCAAAAATATGAAATGCTATAGGTGCTCATATTTTCCTTGCATTTTGTTACTTTGATGCCATGAGTACTCAGACTTCCCTTGCATCCATGGCTCCAAATCTAAACACGATGCTTTCCCCTTAAGAATGTCATCACTTAATCTATCATAGGGAAAAGATTGTTCGATATTACCATAAGTAAACCAAAGAAAAAGTAGAAATATAAGGACAAAATAACTAATTCATGAAAAAAAACTAATCCATGCTAATGTGGGCACCATTAGACTTCCCTAATATTACAACCCAAGTAAAAACAAAAATCATCAAAAAAATAATAAAATATCTAGAAATATCAATAATACAAGCCCATATCAAATGAATAAGAAGATAGGCACCACTAACTAAAAAGGTAGCAGTGTCCTCACTACATAAAAAATCAAGCATAAAGAGAGATAGGGGTGCTCCCTGAGACCATACCAAGAGCTGACGTCACTCTCAGACTCTGTATATAATCAACCTCCTTAAGACTGGACCACTCAGCTAGGGCCTCATCATCACTCTACATTCGGGATGAAGAAAGTTGAACACAGGGTTTTAGGACCTTCTAAAGGCCCTTCACGCCCTTCCACATCTTGTTGAAGAACCTATCTCTCTTCTTCTCTCTTATGACCATCTTTTCATGTGCAACCCTATGAAACCTAGAGATCATAATGTCATGCCACTAAGGATGAGCAAGCTTTCTCAAGCCTTGTAATGGTAGCTTCCTATTTCTTCTAGTCCTTTTGATACTTTGCATAATCATCCTGTGACATATATGAATGTCTAATGGTAGAGGGCTCTCCCAATCCCTATGGTAAACTTGACATGAGCTCCTTGATAACTGTAATATCAACTCCTATATCCTCAAGAGGCTCGGTGGTGGATGGCCTATAGGACTCAGGCTCATCACATATTGACATCCCCAAGCCGATCTTCCTCTTTTTGCTTTTGCCTGGTGTTCCCTCTCCTTGAATTCTCAAAAGATAGATAGGGGTACCAAGGCGCACCCACGTGTCTCAAGAGTATTCTTCAACCCTAGCTCTTCTACAAAGATCAGTAATCAAAGAAAGAAAGAAGAGATGCATACCACCTTGGTTTTTGAAGAATTTCATATAAAAAACCACAAACTAACCAACATCCAAAAGAATGCCATGTAGAATGCAAACGGCTGTCTAAGACCACAAATATGGGACTGATGCCATATGGGTAAAAGGGTAGACTCGAATACATATTATGTTCAACCAAATTTGGGCCTCGAAAATAAAGTCATTCATATGAATATTACTATTGGTTTTCACACATGAGACTTCCTTTTTGGGACATAATCTTTTTGCTAACCAGCTTCCCAACTCATACTCTTTTTCTTCGAACCCACCTTCGCTTGAATTTGGGAGCCCATAGCTATCATCAATTTTCTCTGCCCCAAAGTTTGCCATTTTCCCCTAGTTCTTGATAGTCATGTTGGATGGGTCTGAGAAAAGACTATGCTAAGGTTGGAATAAAATTGACGAACCTATTGCTCATTTTCCTTACACGGATTTGGGGAAAACACCACCACACTGTATCCTCAATTCTATTATGAAATACCGATAGATTTTATGGTATATTATTAAAATATATGCCTCTCTCTGGGAGCAACTTTGTCCTCAGAAGATCACAACAGTAGTGAGTGTGTCACTAGAATGCCATGAATTGGATGTGGTCGTATTTGTCCATGATATTATCCTAAAAAGCAATATACAACACAACACATCAATCATTGACAATTTCATGCACAAACTATGCTATAATATCTACTAAAGCTTATTGGATAGTTTCTTGGTGGTGTTTGGATAAGAAATTAGGCAGAAAATCAGCCTTAGTTACCGCAATCGCGGAACATAGAACTACGAGATGGCGCGATTGTGTGATCTGAGACCAGTTCTGACCTAAAGTTTTCAATTTCCAAAAGTTCAAATTTAAAGTTCAAAATATTTTATACAACAAGTATTCACACTATACGTGTTGAACAAACCTAGAATACACAACCCATTTGTGAAAACTCATTCGGGCAGCCTATAGAACACTTGGTGTTCACTCTTTACGTGCCTTACTTTTACACATCATTTGGTTACTCAATACATTCCCACTCATGTGCACCACATATTGTAGAAGTTAAACACCACACAAGTCCAATGTATGAAGCATTTAAAACATAACAAATATAATTTTAGGCCTTCCCTATTACATGCATTCTAAGGCCTATTTTCCTCAATCAAGGCATAAGTTCAAGGAAACTAATAGATAAGTGATGCAAAGAGAATCCAAAGATGCTATTGGAGTGTTCACAATTTGGCCAGAGCTAGGTTACATTAAAGAGAAAACTTGATAAGGGAGTGTTAATAGAAAGTGGGGTTTGGGTATTTATAAAATTGATGGAATTGCAATTGCAATTAGGGTATTTATAAAATTGATGCAATTGCAATTGTGATTAGGGTTCTGCGAACATAAACATACAGGGATCTACAATCTCGGGCAATATCCCACGATCGTGATAACTAAGGGCATATATGCTCCCTTGTTTTCCCCTGTTCAGCTCATTTAACAATTTGACAGTTTTTCCTATGTTTAGTTTAGCATGCAAAATTTTCACACTTTTCCCTTCTCAAAATCATCCAACACACTCTATAGCATCATAAATTCATGGGTTATTCATTTGAAAAAACTAAAATCTACTATAAAAAAGTGAAAGAAAAGGATACGATCCACTCTCGTGGTATTTATGGGTTGCCTCCCACATAGAACCTTAGTTTACATCGTGGCACAACGTCTTCCTCCTTTCTCAAGTTGGGTACTCAAGGGCCCCCTTTTTTATTTCTTCAGTTTCAACATCAATTACTGATATCACTTGAAGTTCCATGGGTTGCTTTTTTATTTTGGATATTCAAAAAGAGACCTCCTCATCATGAAATCTAATCCTTGTTTGACCCAAATCTAAGTCAACAATGGCCCTTACGGTGGATAAGAAAGGTCGACCAAGAATTATGGGAACTTCTTGGTCCATTTCACAATCAAAAACCACAGTCCACTAAAAGTATAAATTTGTCCACTTTGACTAGAACATCAAAAAAATCTCAACCAGCCTCTTGATAGACCGATCCGCCATCAAAAATCTCATAGATGTTGAAGCTGGAGTATCCAATCCAAGTTTTTTGTAGATGGCAAAAGGCATGAGGTTTATACTTGCACCGAGATCACATAGAGCTTTTACAAATATATGCATTCCGATGGTGCACGAGATGGTAAAATCTCTGGGGTCTTCCTTTTTTTCCATAATTTTCTACTCATGATAGCATTACAACCATGGGTTACTTTAATTGTTTCACCTTCGATAAGGTTTTTCCTTGATATCAACTTCTTCATGAGCTTAGTGGATCCCAGGATTTCTTGGATTGCTTCAAGCAATGGGATATTAATAGAGAGGTTGCTAAACTTGGGCATGAATTTCTCAAGGTTATCACCCTCTTATTTTATTTGAAGACTGAGGAAATAGGGGAGGGACTTGTATTTTAGGCATCATATCACTTTTTGGTTTCTCATTTTCCCCCACCTCTTCATCAACTTCCACCAGTTCCTTTTCATGATTTTTTTCTTGAAGTGATGACCAAGGTTCTTCCCTCTCCTAGTGACTATTACTAAAACTTGGGCTTCATTCTTTGGGTTCACAATAGTGTCACTAGGAAGACCACCCTTTGGCCTAGAATTCAATTAGGTGGAAATTTGCCTGATTGGAGTCTCTAATTTCTTAATGGAGGTGTAGTGGGAGACCAAGGTTTGATTAAGTTGCCAAAAATCACTTTTCATTACACGTACCATTTTGTCCATTCCTTCCACTCTTATCAAAATCTTTGCCAAAACATCTTTGAATTTGTACCTATCGAGGTCAATGGAAAATGTCTCTTTGTTCTTTGCCCGATCATGGGAGGCACATAGCTCTCATAGTAATGATCTATATCCCTCAAATGACGATCATGTTCATGGTCCGTCCAAACTTAGTTCCCACCTTTCCTTTGATAGGCCGGTCGGGAACCCCTCGAATATTTCGCAGAGTACAGAAATCACCTTATCAAGGTTTCTAGCCTCTCCATCATCTTCATAGGCTTTTGATGCCATGGCATTCACCACTTTCGTGGGTGCACCCATCACATGTTTTATCAAAAGCTCTAGTTATATTATCATCTTACCTATATTCTCATCTTTTTCTTCATATCATTTTCTTTATTCCTTGTCAACCAAGGATGTAGTGGGACAACTCTTAGGAACATCCGCATCTTAGGTATGCCATCCTTGTTTTTACTTGGTAACTTTCTCAAGAAAATTCATTGCTGCATGAAAATGTAACTTCATAAAGAGCCCCTCGCCGCATAGTCCACCATGGTTTTATTGAGTGGATTAAGAGCACGATAGAAGATTTGAAGAAGCATCTTCTCCAGGACCTCATGGTTTGGACATTGAGTTAGTTTTCCACTAAATCTTTCCCATGCTTAATGCAAAGGATCTCTATTCAATTGCCTAAATTAATGATGTCATCCCTCAATTGGAGCATTTTGGATGGTGGGAAGTACTGATCAAGGAAAGTCGTGGTGAATTTATCCCATAAAGTGATAGAGCCAACCTGAAGAGATCAAAGCCATAATACCGCCTCTCCCATTAGAGAAAATGGTAAGAGAAAAATTCGGATGGACTCTTGGTTATGTGTGCAATATCAAAGGGTGAGCACACCTCTACACAATTCTTCAAATGAAGGTTGGGGTCCTCATAAGCTTGCCCCACCAAAAGTCCCTTTATCGCAAGATGTGCAACATGATGCCTGTGACAAAAAAGGCACCACTCCCATGAGTAGGTAGGATCTGGATGGCACTTGAATGACCAATGTCATTGAGTCGCCCTTCATCATCAAGAGGGATGTAAAAAGACCCGTCTTGACTAGCATTATCACTCATGGTTTCATGTATGCTACATAGATCACCAAAAAAGGAACTAAAACAACAAAAAAAAATAAAGACACACCACTATAGGTATAACCTAAGTAACAACCAAGACCGCACAAGTGAAAACTAAATTTCACTCCCTGACAATGACGCCATTTTGTTAACGCTCACCAATACTATTTAATGTGGTAGAGGACGGTCATTGTCAATATCCAAACTCACATAGAGGTCAAATCCATATGTAGTGAAAGATAGAGTTCTAATCTTATGGGTAATTAAGTCCTAAAGATAATACCCAAAGAGTTAGTAAAGTAAACGACATAATTAAAAATGGGGGGGGGGGGGGGGTTGGTTGGTTGGTTAAGGGAGGATGTAATTCAGTAGTAACTTGATTCCACAAACTAAGCAACAAATTTTAATTTTACTTCGATAGTTGGAAAATCTTGGGATTATGTCTAACTAAGGGAAACTTAGGCATGGGTGTGTGAGATTTGATGCACATGCTAGTAAGTTACTAATGTGGGAGGCTAGGTCCAGGACCTTTGAGGATAATTTATCAACAAAACCTCAAAAATTTCATTTGTTGACTCTTTCGGGTACCTATCGAGAACAATCATATTCACCCACTGCCTCAATTGGGCATCCCTATTTCTAGGATGATACCCAAGGTAAAATCAACGAAAAAATCAACCTTATGCCTAAGATAGTGAAAATGAGTAAACTAAACCTAATAATTGTATACTATTTCCTTAGTTGCCACATCTCTCTTTCAAGGATGATGAGGGTTCCTAAAGTTCACCCAAAACCCTCTTTCAAGGATGGTTTAGGATTTCAATAGAATGGGGTTTTCACCCACAAACCCATGTGGGTATTTGAGGCTTTCACCTATAATTCCCAACAAATTTAATCAAGAAATAGTAGAATCCATTATCATCTAACTAGCATGTACACAAATACATCACAACACACAACTAATTTGCACCTTAGTTCAACATAATCCCAAGACTAAAGGATTTAGCTACTCATGAAGAAAAGAAAGAAACATATAACAAATATGTTGTTCAAGGCATCCATTCTTCACAAATACCAAAATCCAAATCTCTAAATCAAATTTATAATTCTTCCTCAATTTAGGGTTTTAATTTTAAATTTAAAGTGTTACTAGTTGCTAGAATGCCCAAAATGGGAAAGAGTATTAAGCTTTTAAAGGATTTGGGGTTGGCTGCTGAAAATTACAAAACTCCCCCTGGACTAAATCTTGTATGGCCGCAATCGCACTATATTCACCGCGATTGTGGCTATCGCGACTGCGGGTAGATAAAAGTGATTATGGTTGCTGACCTTCTTGACCAACCATGATTGTGACCCTTAGACCGTTATTACGGTAACTGAGTCCTATTTCTGCTCCAGGTCTTCCAGCTGCACTTCCTTTCTCTTCTTTGATCTTTTTTAGCTTAAGTCTACATCTTTCCATCTCATAACCTGTATGCATGAAAAATTATGGATATTAGGGCATACAATCATACATATGTGTTATTTATACTTTTAAATCATGGTAATGTGCATGAATGTTGAGTGTAAATGAGTGGTCAATTCACCGCTCATCACCCAGTACGTGTTAGCTGCACGAACCAAGGAAATCTAAGGGATGGCCAGAGACACAAAGGCTTAAACTATCCCAAGAATTTATAATGTGTGAATTATGCGCACGATCATAAATACCCCCACGTCGACAAATGTGGTTTTCAGTATTAGTCCCCCCGGGACCTCCACCTTCACGGCAAGCTACACAACCCCCTTCAATCCTAAACTAAAAAATTACACATAATCCTATACATTAACCCAGATTCATTTATTAAGGAATTTACCGTTGGTATCGTTATACCAATTATGCTTGTAGGCTAAGTCTAATTTTTCCATTCCAATCCAATTAAACCAACTAAATCCCAAGTTCCATTTTAAAACTAAACTATGGCCTCCAATTTATGACAAGACCTGAACTATGGCCTAGTCGTGTTGGGTGTCTCAAGACCTACTGGGATCAAAAACCACCCCAAGACCCAATCATAATCGCCCTGTACCCCAAACCAAATAATTTTTGAATAAATATAACATAACAAAATGGAACAATCATAAATCAAACAGTGTCAGCCCCAATACTAATATCATTGCCAAGGCTGAAACCAATACCGACACTGCTCATGACAACCAAAAGTAGCCTTACAAAGCATCTAACTGAAATTAAAACAACATCCTATCGAGATATGCCCCTGACATAGCCAAAACCAAATTTTAAGAAATAACTAATGTATGTAAAGAAGATCATAACATGAAATACAGACTTTTAGAATGTGGAAGCTCACCACTTCAATCTAACACCAATGGTTCCCGTACTCAAGATCATTGAGCAGAAGTAGTAGTATGGTCAATTCTTGTATTGCATGAGGATACATTGCCCAAAGACGGGTTAGCAGGTGAATGATAGAATAACCTCAGGAGTAAGGACAAAATATTGCTAATATTTAAAATTGAGTAAATAACCATATATAATTACATTCATTCATATATATATATATATATATATATATAAAATCTATACCAGGGAAGAGAAACGGGTTGTAACATCCCATAGTTTTATCACACAAATAACACTCTCTAAAATGACCTTTAGGACCCTCGTATGGATGGTATACAAAGTTTGGACATTTTAGGTTGCATTGGGGGGCTTTTAAAGACCTTAAAATGAGTATGCATCGCATAATAAGACCTTTTCAAAGGCTGTGCATTGCATGAAAAACACAAAAGTCCACTGGAAAGGGAGTGCAATGGAAATGCATTACCCGCTTAGGGTTGTACAATAGTTGTGTGTCACCCATCTTGTCTTCGGTTATTGCTGTGCACCTTATGGCAAAAATAAGGCTGCATAAGTGCTCCGTTTTGTTTTATTTTAGGGGAGTTGAGGTCTTTTCACACCCTCTAACCATCCCTAATAATTTATGGATGAAATTAAAGTCCTTAAATATGTATCAACACTCATAAAATTCCTAATTCATCTTCCTTAAGCACAAGAAGAGAAAATTAACTAGGATTTAGAGAATTAAGCTTCAAGGCTAATTTTTTCAACGTTTTCGTCAATTTAAAGGTATATGGGACTATCATTAACCTCATGGGTATAAATTATAGTTTTTAAGAAATTTTAAAGACATGAGATTATGTATCTACGAAGGGTTTTCAAAACACTTTGAAGCACATGCATCATGAACCCATTTTGATGAGATTATCATAAAGTTTTTCCATAGATTTAAATTATATTCATGTGGATAAATGTTGTATGTTTTTGAGAATTTATATGAGAGAAAGATTCTTGAAATTCCCTTGTCAGCCTGAAATTTGTTTGATTCAATATGTTATGGATTGTTCAATTACATGTCCTAAAGTATGAGTCACATATTTTACTATCATTTATGGACTTGCCATTGGCTATGATATGATGAGTGTTTTTTTTATTATATATATGCCCTTTGTGTTAAATTAAAGAATTTGCTGATTTACGATGAGTTGGCCACTATGTGTTGAAACCTGAAAAGAGAGTGTTTTGCATAAATTTTCTTATGCTTTTGAAATAAAAACTCTCTTATCTGAATCTTGAATATTTAGAGTTGTCATCTACATAATTTTTGAATAAAATGGGTATGATTATGACATAACATAATATGTCGTGTATGTCCAGGTATCACAATACCTATCACGTGATTCCTTTAAAATAAATGACATGACCCAAACTGGGCCATGTCGTATGGGCACCTCAAGCCTTCATAAACTAGAGGTCACCCCGATAACCCAACCCAATCCTTGATATAAATCACCAGGGTTGGATGTATCCCAACCAAAAGATAAGATAGCAGAAATTATACTACAAGTCATAGCTTAAAAATGTCTACACTTCAATAGATTCATCAAACTAACCATTACACCAAAGTCCATAGTCATCCATAATTCCTCTATACAAATTGATGTTTAGAAATGTATAGGTCAAGACAAGCCCACAAAAATAGCCAAACCAAGACAAAATAAGACTAAGTCTGAAGATAGGAGAACAAGAGGCAATGTCTTCCAAAGTAAGAAAGCTCACCACTCCAAAATCAATGCACAAACTACATTGATCACCTAATCACTGTGCATAAAGAGAAGATGATGCTCCAGTCCCTATGTCGCATGGGGATATAGCATCCGAAGATGGTTAGCGGTTGGAGCGCTATAATATAACTCAACGATAAGGATAAAATAAAATTATCAGTTAAAGCTAAGTGTATATAATTTTCGATCATATTCTTAAATACAAAATCATACATATAGACATACATAATATGTTTATATTATGCCACAAAGGATAAAAGACTTATCAAGCATTCTCATTTCATTTATTCCCATATCACGAGGTAAAGACTCTGACCTTCCATATTTATAGACTCAATATTTCTCATTAAAGAAGGGACGCGAACCATAAGAAAATTCATTAGGCAAGGGACTTGAACCAAAATCCCTTCATCGGATTAGGGACTCGAACCTCTAGTCATTTCATTAAGTGAGGGACTCGAACCTAAGCCATATCATTGGGCAAGGGACTTGAACCACAAGCCATTCATTGGACTAGGGACTCAAACCACTAGTAGTTTCCTTAGCCAAGGGACTCAAACCACAAGCCATTCATCGGACCAGGAACTCAAACCACTAGACTTTTCATTGCCATTATTAGATTACATTTAAACTCTTAACCCCTTTTAGTTTATTCATTAACATCCATTCAATATATTTCACATTTAAGGAAATAAACTATTTACCCACATTAACACCATACAGGGCCATAAATTCTTCATGGGAGTATTCATTGATTAACTACTTTTTATGTCAAAGTCTTTATTCAAATTATCATTCAATCAAAATTATAGTCATCAAAACCTTGACAAGATTCAAGCTTCATTAGCCTTTCTATATCACACTTTAGTTCCACATATAATTCAAGTTCATGCTTAGGGATTTGGACCCCCTTTCTTAGCCATCAAATAACATTATTATAATTTAACACATAACATGGCTAATAATATCATTTTACATATAATTTATCAAATATGAATAATCATTGGGCCATTTACCTAGTTTACAACATCATTTAAATGTAACTAGACATTTCATTTAGATATTTTCATAATCACCTTATATGCATACCTTTATTAAGACCAAATTCATGGTGGAAATCATCAAGAATAGAGTTAATCAATAACCACATGTTATACCACATAAAACAAGCACCCATATGTGAAAATCATCATCAATAACATGTATAAACACAAATCTAATCAAAAGTCAACATTATTCATCATTAGATAACAAAAACCTTTTCATTTGATTTAAAAATCACCATGTACACTTACTAATTCAAGTGTTAAATACATGGGTTTAGATTTATTTATTAAGGGAAAGAGTTACATACCTTAGACAACTTGATTCACCAAGATTCTTGACTTCGCTTTTCCTCTTGAAGATTACTCTTGAAATCCTAGCCTCAAATCCTTCACAAATGAGTTTTAGAGAGTATTTAGGGTGTTTGATCCTTCAAAATAGATTGTTAGGAGGCTAAAAACACTTATATACTGAGGGGAATTAGGTTTTGGGCTGTATAAATAACCACAAGGCCCTTAGTTAAAAGCTAGAAAATGAGCAAGTGCAGGGGTACGACTCACTTAAGGAAACGTACCCTAAGGTACAAGTGTTACCCAAACTCATACCCTAGGCTTATCCTAGGTAACATACATTGGTTAAGGTATGAACACACACTCTTGAGTCATATCCAAAGGGTAAGACTCATGCACTAACTTGTACACATCACCCATACCAAAAATAGTCCACTTTTGATCGAGGCATCACTCAATATGATTGGTCTTGGTAAGACTCATACCTTAAAGTATGATTAGTTGGAGGCTCACTCATACCAAGGATAGTGAGTGACCCTCACCATAATGCCTAGGGTACAAAGGGGAGGTATAGAAGGAAATGACTTGTATCCAAGGGGTATGACTCATACCCCTAGATGTACCTTGCTCAGTGACAACAAAAGAAGAAATTCTTCTCATGGTTCAAAGACTAGGTGTTTCAATAAAATAGATAAATGTTTTAAAGAATGAATAATGATATTAAAGGAATAAAATTGAGCTTAATGAGAGTTATATGGATACCCAAAAAAGCCCTAGTCAAAAGACTCTTCGCTGGAAACCATGATTTGGCGACACGGGATATAGTACTTTTGATTCATGTCATACCAATTTGGGAATATGGTTAGGAGACTTTCTTTATGATATTATGTACTTTTGAATTATGTCATCCTAATTTGGGAATATGGTTAGGAGCCTTATATTGTGATCTTGTGCACTACCATGACATGTTGACATGATTGGGGATTATGGCACCCTACTTTGTGATCTTGTATGTCCCCCTTATTGACTTCTATCCTTGTGGAAAATTTAGATTAGGGGCTTGGCTGATGATTCAAGGGTGGATTCCATATAGCTCATGGAATTATAGAAAATGTAGGGTATACTATCTAGCTCAAAACTAAAGTGAAGAGTTTAGTCCATGGTTTACAAGAATGTTTTGAAACCTTTATATTATGCCATGTGCTTTATATATATATATGTATGTATGTATTATGATAAATTATTTTAATAATGCTCTCACTTATTTTACATAAAGTATGTGCTATATTTTTTGTTGTTCTACATACTAGTACTTTCAAGTATTGACCCCTATATTTCAAATTTTGAGGCCCAGTCCCATAGTCCTGCAAACCAATCAATTATTTCCAGACTTTCTGAGATCGGTGAGCCTCTATTTTATTGGATGACATCTATAGTATGTGTTGATATTTTTTATATGTTTTTATGGTCCATCCGAGGGCCTTGTCCCGGCCTAGACAAACTATTATTTTTAGTTCAATAGAGATTTTGTAGATTTGTTCTGAATGGTTTTGGGTTTTCTTATGGGTTTAAGTCTTAATTTGATAAGTTTGAATAATGGGATTGCTATGTTTTGTTTATCTTCATGCACTTTATCTCTCATGAATTATGCTTATGATCATATGCTAAGGGGTATCTCGGGACTTGATGGTTTGGGATACCCATCACAAATAGGTCCTCAGTTCATGTTGTGACAAGCTTGGTATTAGAGAACGGTCCAGGGTCCCAGGGTGTCTACAAAGTCATGTTGAGTAGAGTCCTTTTTATGGGTGTGTATCACACCACACTTATAAGGAGGAAGCTACTAGGTATTTAGGAATGTTTCTCTTTCTTTTATATTCTAGTTTGTACTGTAGTGGCTGAATGTTTCCTAACTCTTGACTTTATATCTATTAGATCATGCCTCCCCATAGATCCAATGAGTAGAACACCCATGCTGATGATATCTACCTACTCATAGGATGTGGACCCATTACTGATCCTGAACCCTAGAATTTTCTGCTACTCCAAGAATTTCTCCAGTCCAAACTAGTCCACCTTGAGATTCTCGGTCCGGTGCTGATCGTACGAAGTTTCCTCAAAGAGAGGTATTGAATGTTGAGTTGCATCAGTCTATCCATATGATTGCTTAGATTGTGGCTTCTCAGTCTTGCCATTCCGTAGATATAAGTTCTATGCCTAGTTTATCTAAAGGATGAACCTACCCACCTTTATAGATAAAAGGTTTGAAGAATCCCCAAGTATTCATAGATAAGATAGAGAAAATTATTAGGTTCACGCATGCGAGTGAGATTAAGGGGTTTGAGTTTGCAACCTATCAACTGAAGGATGTAGCTAGGTACAATGAGTGGGAAAATTTGAGAGGTAAGGATGCAGAACCTACTATAGAGGGTGAGTTCATAGAAGCCTTCCTAGAATGCTTCTTTCCCCAAGATCTAGGGGAAGAAAAAGCTAAGGAATTCGTGAATCTAAAAATGGGGAAGATGAGCATTAAGGAATATGTATTGAAATTCACCCAACTATCTTGTTATGGTCCTGAGTTAGTGGTCAACATGAGGGCTCGTATGAGAAAGTTTGTATCTTGTCTCTCGGATGATTTGGTGTTAGAATGTGAGGGACAATGCTGAACAAGGACATGGATATCTCTAGGTTATCAGTGTATATACAATAGGAAGAAGAGGAGAAGAAGAGGAAAGTAGAGGTAAGGAAAAAATAAAAACATATTAAGAGAGCTAGGTCTGTAGATCAAAATGTCAATCATTATCAAGGTGTTAATTAAGATAAGAAATAGTCTATGAAATATTTTTGTAGCAATTCTTATTCTTTATCTAGTGCACCTGCACCCAGATATTCAGGTAAGCAGATATCACATCCTAGTAGCAGGCCGCGAGGTCAGGGCACTCAGTCTCAGAGAAGCATGGCCCAACCCTTTAGATTTTATTCTTGATGTAGAATTTGTGGAAGGAATCATTCAGGGAAGTGTTATTTTAGAGGTAGGAAGTGCTACTCTTGTGGACAAGTGGGCTATATTCAGAGAGACTATCCTTCAACTAGAGGGAATATTTGGGGCTCTGAGACTATCCTTCAACTAGAGGGAATATTTGGGGCTCTAAGTCCCAAGATGCATCCACGGCTCCACCACCATCAGTTGTATACTCTGTCGACTTATCAGGACTCATAGGCTTTACTAGATGTGGTTACTACTATGTTGAGGATCTTCTCTCACGATGTCTGTGTTGCTTGATCCGGGGTCTATTTTGTCTTATTTATATGGCATTTAGTTTTGGTTTTGCGTCAAAAAATATTCTGGAACCTTTCTCTCTCTCCACTCTTATTAGTGATTCTAGTATGGCTAGGAGATTTTATAGAAAATATGTGGTGTCTATTTTTCATCGTGATACTATGACTGATCTTGTAAAACTTTACATGATTGATTTTGATGTTATTCTGGGCATGGATTTGCTATATTCATGTTATTCTACCTTAGATTGTAAAACTAAAAAGGTCACTTTCTCTTTTCTAAATGAGCCAGTAGTAGAGTGGGAAGGGTATTCTCTTGCACCTAGAGGGAAGTTCATCTCTTATCTTATAGCCCGTAAGCTCATATCAAAAGGTTGTTTGTACCACTTTGTTTGGGTAAAAGATTCAAGCACTGAAAGTCCTTCCCTGTAGTCTATTCAATTAGTTAATAAATTCCCCAAAGTCAATCTTGATGGCCTCCATGGAATACCACAATATAGGGAGATAGATTTTGGCATAGACTTGTTGCCAAACACCTGACCTATTTCTATTCTGCCATATAGAATGGCTCCTATAGATTTGAAAGAGTTGAAAAAATAGTTAAAGGACTTTCTTGATAAAGGATTTATTCTCTCTAGTATCTCTTCCTGGGGGTCTCTTGTAATTTTCAAGTGTAAGAAAGATGGTTCCTTTCACATGTGTATAGATTACTGTTAGCTGAACAAAGTCACAGTTAAGAACAAGTACCCTCTACACAGAATTGTTGATTTTTTCGACTAACTTCATAGTGCTAAATGTTTCTCAAAAATAGACCTCCGTTCAGGGTACCATCAATTGAAGTTTAGAGAGGCTGACATCCCTAAAATAGCATTTAGAACTTGATATGGTCACTATGGATTCTTAGTTATGTCCTTCGAGCTGACTAATGCACCCACAATATTTATGGACCTAATGAATTGGGAGTTTTGTCAGTTTCTACATCTATTCTTCGTAGTCTTTATTAATAACATCTTGATTTTCTCTAAGAGTGAGGAGGATCATACCGATCACCTCTAAATCATCCTTCAGACTCTCAAGGACAATGAGTTGTATACGAAGTTTTCCAAGTGCGAATTCTGGCTTAGTCCAATTTCTTTTCTGGGGCATATTATTTCTAGCCAGGGAATTAAGGTTGACCCAAAAAGGTTGAGGTAGCGAGAAAATGGCAAAAACCCATGACTCCAATCGACATTCGAAGATTCTTGGGTTTGGCAGGGTATTACAGGAGATTTTTAGAGAGTTTTTCATCCATAGCTACTCCACTTATTAAATTGACTTAGAAAAAGGCAAAATTCTTGTGATCTAGCTCTTGTGAGAGTAGGTTTGACAAACTAAAAGAAAAGTTAACTACTGCACCAGTTTTGACCCTTTATGAGGGTATAGAGGGATTTTTGGTTTACTATGATCCATCTCGGGTGGGACTTGGGTGTGTAATTATGCAGCATGGTAAGGTGGTAGCTTATGCATCTTGGTAGTTAAAGGTACCTGAGAAGAACTATCCCACCCATGATTTAGAGTTAGTGGATGTGGTGTTTGCACTCAAAATATGGTGTCATTATCTTTATAGAGTGCATGTCGATATCTTTTATAATCACAAAAGTTTGCAATATGTCTTCACATATAAAGAGTTAATCTCAGGGAGAGACGGCGATTGGAGTTATTGAAAGATTATGACATGAGCTTGTACTATTATCCGGATAAGGCCAATGTGGTGGCTGATTCCCTTAGTAGGTTGTCTATGGGAAGTCTTTCTCATATAAAGGAAATAAAAAAAAATATGGTGAAGGATATTCATCGGTTTGCTAATTTGGGAGTTTGAATCCTAGATTCCAAGGATAGAAAAATGTTCGTACAAAAGGTAGCCAAATCATCCTTATGTACTGGGGTTAAGGAAAAAAACAAAGGACCCCATTTTGATGTAGATTAAGGAAGATAATTGTCAACAGAAGGTAATGTTGTTTGAAATTGGATGTGATGGGATTTTGAGGTATCAACGTAGGTTATGTGTGCCGAATGTGGATGGGTTGCGAGAAAGGATTCTTAACGAAGCTCACACATCCAAGTATGTTGTTCACTTGGGCTCTACTAAAATATATCATGATCTCAAGGAAATTTATTGGTGGACTAACATGAAAAAAGATGTTGCTAACTTTGTGTCTAAGTGTTTTATTTATCAACAAGTTAAGGTGAAACTTTTGAGACTAGGTGGCACTTCCCAAGAGATAGATTTGCATTTGTGGAAATAGGAGATGATCAACATGGAATTCATTACAGGGCTTTCGAGATCCCAAAACCAATACAACTCAATGTGGGTAATTGTAGATAGGATGACCAAGTCATCTTACTTTCTTTTAGTGCGGACTAATTATTTGGGAGATGATTATGCTAAGTTGTACATTCAGGAAATAGTCCATTTACATGAGGCTCCCATATCTATTATATCCGATCAAGGTACACAATTCTCTTCTTAGTTTTGGTGGCCTTTTCAGAGGGGTTTATGTACCCAATTAAATGTTAGCACAACCTTCCACCCTCAAATGGATGGGCAAAGAGAACACACCATTCATACCTTAGAAGATATGTTATGGGCTTTCGTGATTGACTTTAAGGGTAGTTGGGTAGATCGCTTGTCGTTGATAGAATTTGCCTATAATAATAGGTACCACTCCATCATCCAAATGGATCCTTTTGAGGCTCTATATAGGCAAAAATATAGGTCACCGATTGGGTGGTATGAAGTAGGTAAAACCCATTTGTTTGGACCTGACCTTGTTTATCAGGAAATGGAGAAGGTGAAGGTCATTAAAGGGCAGCTTAAGACAACTTAGAGTCACCAGAAGCCTTACACCGATAGTATGAGAATAGAGTTAGAGTTTGAGTTTGATGATTGGGTGTTTCTAAAGGTCTCCCATATGAAGGCATTCAAGAGATTCAGAAAGAAAAGAAAACTCAGTAATCATTATATAGGCCATTATAAGATTTTGAGAAGGATTGGTGAGTTGCTTATGAGTTAGTTTTTCCTGCAAGTTTAGCTTCTATTTATCTGGTATTTCATGTATCAATGCTGAAGAAATGTATTAGAGATAATTTGCTTGTGTTTCCCAAGGAAGAGATCAAAGTGAATGATTTATTATCGTATGAAGAAGATCCCATAACTATTTTAGATCGTTAAGTTCAGAAGTTAAGAAGTAGGGAAGTATCGTTGGTTAAAGTGTTATAGAACAACCATAAAGCTAAGGAAGCTACTTAGGAGTCAGAGGATGACATACGTGCAAGATATCCAACACTCTTCTAATCTGCGGATGATGATATGAAAGGTATTGATCCTATATTACCCCTTCTTATTCCATGTACCTTTTGAAATCATGCTTGTGGTTTTCGAGTCATCATTCAGGGACGAATGATCCTAAGTAAGGGATAATGTAACATCCCATAGCTATATCACTCAAATAGCACTCTTTAAAATGACCTTTAGGACCTTCGTATGGATGTAGACCAAGTTTGGACGTTTTAGGTTGCATTGGGGGAATTTTAAGACCTCAAAACAAGTATGCGTCACACAATAAGTAATTTACAAAGTTCATACACCATATGGAAAATGCAAAAGGCCACTGGAAAGGTGTGCAATGAGCGTGTGTCACCTACTTGGGGCTGTGCAATGGTCGTGCATCGCCCACCATGGCCTGGCTTATTGATATGCGCTGTATCACAAAAGCAAAGCAGTGTAAGTACTCTGTTTTGTATTATTTTTGGGGTGTTGAGGTCTTTTCACACCACCTTAACTGTTCCTAATCATATATGGATGAAATTAAAGTGCTAAAATACGTATTAACACTCACAAAATCGCTAAATCATCTTCCTTAAGCACAAGAAGAGAAAATTAACTAGGATTTAGGGAATTAAGATTCAAGGGACAATTTCCTAAATGTTTTCTTCTATTCATAGGTATGTGGGACTATCCTAAACATCACGGGCATAGCTTATAGATTTTAAGAAGTTTTAAATACAGGAGATTATATATATATATAGGAAGGGTTTTTGAAAACACTTTGAAGCACATGCATCAAGAACCCATTTTGATGAGATAATCATGAAGTTTTTCCATAGATTTAAATTATATTCATGTGGTTAAATGTTATATGCTTTTGAGAATTTATATGAGAGCAAGATTCATGAAATTCCCCTCTCGACCTGAAATTTGTTTAATTAAATATGTTATGGATTGTTCAATTGCATGTCCAAAAGTATGAGTAGCATATTTTACTATCATTTGTTGACTTGAAATTGGTTATGATGTGATGAGAGGGTGTTTTCTTGTAATATATTTGCATTCGATTTATGAAAGAGTTGGCCACCATGTGTTAAAGACTTGAAAAGAGAGTGTTTTGCATAAGTTTTCTTATGCTTTTGAAATAAGAACTCTCTTGTGTGATGCTTGAATATTTTAAGTGGTCATCTACATGATTTTTGAATGAAAGGGATATGATTATGAAATAACATGATATGGCTTGCAAGTCCAGGTATGATGATACCTATCATGTGATTCCCTTAATATGAAAGAGATAAATGTTTTGAAGGAATGAATCATGGTGTTAAAGTCCTAAAACTGGGATAAAGGAGAGTTAGATGATTACCCAAAGAAAGATCGAATCGAAGGACTCATCGCTGGAAACCATGATTTGCCAACATGGGATATAGTACCCTACTTTGTGATCTTGCATACTTTTGATTCATGTCATCCCAATTTAGGAATATGGTTAGGAGCCCTACTTTGTGATCTTATTCACTACTAAGACATGTTGACATGATTGGGGATAATGGCACCCTACTTTGTGATCTTGCGTGCCCCCCTTACTGATTCTCCAATCCTTATGGCAAACTTGGATTGGGTGCTTAGCCACCGAGTCAAGGTCGAATTCTATATATCCCGTTAAATTATAGAAAATGTAGGGTATACTATCTATCTTAAAACTAAAGTGACAAGTTGAATCCATGGTTTACAGGAATGTTTTGAATCCTTTATGTTATGCACATGTGCGTTTATATATATATATATGTATTATGATAATTTGTTTTCGTAATGCTCTTATTTATTTTACATGAAGTATGTGTTATTTTTTGGGTTGTTCTACATACCAGTACTTTAAAGTATTGACCCCTATATTACAGGTTCTGAGGCCCAATCCCGTGATCTTGCAAACACAGTAGATTATTTCCAGACTTTTAGAGATTGATAAGACTCCCTTTCATTGGAAGACACATATCCCATATGTTGCTCATTTTTTACTATTTTTATGGTCCAACCTGGGCCTTTTCATGGCATAGTCAAACTATTGTTTTCAGTTCAGTAGAGATATCGTAGACTTGTTCGGAATGGATTTGGGGTTTCTTACGGGTTTAAGTCTTTAATTTTTAAGTTTGAATAATGGGATTGGTATTTTTTTTTATATTCTTGCACATTATCTTTCATGACTTATGCTTATAATCACATGATAAGGGGTCTCTCGGGCATTGATAGTTTGGGATACCCGTCGCGGCTAGGGCCTTAGTTTGGGTTGTGATACGGGTTTAGCATGCATTTGAAATTTTAACCTGAGTTTGTGTAGCTTAACCATCCTAAAATCTCCCACGGACTACATGGGTCTAGTGTTACCCCCTGAACGTGCCCCAGAGTGTGTTGCATACGAGCCAAAGATATCATAGGGGTAGGGGAATCCCGTGTACTCTTCTTCATCCATGATACATATATACGATTATAAACTTACGGGATTATCATTTACCCCACTAGTATATGGTCACCATGACCAACCCTCATGTCGGCAAACATGAGTTTCCATTTTCCATCCATTGGAATCTCACCTTCACGGTAAGCTATCACAATCTACCTTTATTGCCCAATTAAAATCTTTAGCACATAACTAGCCAACCAATTCTAGAAGTTATTAACCAAGGCTTTATGAAGTGGTATCGCCATACCGATCGTCATACCGATTATAGCTTGAAAGCAATGTCATTAGCCAAAACTTAGGGGCTTCCCATATAGCCCACATGATTACCTATTAAACCAAAGCCATGGGAGACAAAGCCTTTCTAAATTATGTAAAACCATTTAAATAAATTTTGGTTCCATAAGCATACTATGCAATGCAATAGTTCTAATAAAAATTAAACTATGTGACAAAACCTTTCTCATAGGAATTTAATCAAATTTATTGACGAAATATAGTTTCCAAAACCCAAAACCCAAAACCAATTAACTATTCCCATGAAACCACATGTTCAGTTCCACAATTTTAACACGAAAACCATGAGTACAACATGGGAAAACAATATCCCACAATTCACAACCAAACCCCTAATATACAATTCAAAACCAAATAATACCCATAACTAAATCATAAAAACCATTCATTCAAATAAGAATTTAGTTGAACTAACAATGAGGGAGGAGTAACATGCCTTAGATACCAAAGAGTATGGATAGAAACCACCCTTGTAAGCCCTAAATTGATTGTATTGAGGAAACCTTAGCCTTTCACGAACCAAGAGCCTTGAGAGAGAATTGAGAGTGTTTTTTTTGATTGAGAATACTAGGTTAAATGAATTCCCAATAGCACTTTAGGTCATGGGGTCAAGAGTGGTTAAGAGGGGAAATGTCTCGAATACCCCCTAACTTAAACTGTAAAAATTCCCGCAGATGGGTATAATTTGGGCACCTCACTCGTATCCCATCATACGAGTAGCACCAGTAACTCATACCTAAGATAGAAACTTAGAAATTACACACTTTCCACCATAAAACTCCCCTTGTATAAGTCATACCATCACCGCATGAAAAGTACCAACCTAGTCATACCCTAAGCGGAATGTCAAGGATAGACAATGAACAACATACCATTTGGACTATACCACTTGAATGTTGTACATACGACTCTTATGATGTCCAATAGTATATTGGATAGTGAATGACCTACCACACACATGATTATCATTTGACTTGGGCTACTAAGTCATACACATATAATACGACTAGTAAGCTTGAGTAGTATGATGGCCGGAGAGTTGAAAACCCAAGAAATTTCCAAGGACCAAAACCTAGGGTGTTCACTTTAAAATCCATTTTAATACGTTTTTCTATTATTATAATTCAATAATTCCTATAGTGAGTGAAATCATTCAAATTCCACATTCAAAACTAAAGTTCATGAAGGTGGGTTGAGGATATTACTATTATTAAGCCAAAATCCAAAAAGTTGGGGAAACCTATATTCCCCATTTCAAATTCACATAACTATGCATCCATTCAATTTAAAAACCACAATTTAAATCATGATTATCATACTCAAAACATGGTGAAAGAAATTACAAAACTAAACAGTCCAAAATCCTTAACCTAATTACAAACCCACCATTAACTTTATATGAACAATGATTAAACATATACCCTTATATAAAAATAAAGTTAGGGCATGCTTAATATATCCTGAATCACCTTTACCTTCTCCATATCCTGGTGAACTAAGTCTGGGCCAAACATCTCTGCCTCACAAATCTTGAATGACCCAATAGTAGATCTACACCTCCTACTATACAAGCTTTAAATGGAGAAATCCCAATGATATAATGGTAGTTATTATTATAGTCAAACTCCACAAGATTAAAATTCTCAATCCAACTACCACCATAATATATCTCACAAGCATGAAGCGTGTTCCCAATGTCTACATAATCCTTTCTGCTTGCCCATCTAACTTCTGGTGGAAAGCAGTACTAATACTAACCTTAGTACCTAAAATTTATGAAATGACTTCCAAAAGTGAGATATAAACTGCATACCACGATCAGAGATGATAGAAACTGGCACCTGATCTGAGGTGTATTTATGCACTTTAGTGTTGTTATCCTAACTTTTTTAGCCTTATTTTGAGGGAAATTCGTGTGGTTTATGTGTTAATGATGATATAAATAGGAATATAAGAGATTAAGTATCTGATTACAATGATTAAAGGTGTTTTGAAATAATTTTGAGTTCAAATCAAATATTTAGAGTCTAGCTGAGAAAACTAGTATTACTAGCTTAAGCTAGGTGATGTTCTAGTCTATTGCGATGAATTCTAATGTGTTGAATAAGTTCCTTATGGATGTATTATGTAATTATGTGTGGAAAATTTTTTTTATAGTGTTTAAAGTACAATTTAATCAAGCAAATAGTCAAAAGCAAGTTTAATATCAAAAGGGGTAAACTAGTATTCTTAGCTTAAGTTCTAATTTGTTGTGTTTTTTTGAGCTCTAATTTGTTGTGTTTAATTCTATAGTATGCTTAATGAGCTGATTATGATGATATATTAAGGATATTAAAGCTTCAAATAAAGTGAAAACAACACAAAATGGCTTGGAATGGATCAACTAAAGCACAAGACACAACTTGTCGCAAATTGGACACCTTGGATGTCAAAGGCGCATCACGGTCTCAAACCAAGGCCAAATGGTTCATTCCACATATGAACCAAAACCGTGGGTCTACATGAAAAGTGCATTTTGTGCAGTTAGACACACAAAACTAGTCCCGTGACGTGGCCTAGTGCAAAAATGCGGTAGTTTTGTCCTCATATAAATAGTACACTTGTACTTGATATTATAAACCTTGGAAGACTTTAAAACATGGAGAGGGGATGGAAAACACTTAAATTAGGGTTTTTATTCTATCAATTTATATTTTTTGTGGATTTTATCATGTATTCATATATCTTGATTACAATTATGTCTATTAGTGGCTAAAAGCCCCCTTTCTGGGGTTAAAGCCAAGAAATGATTGCTATTGCTTGGAATTGTATTGGGTTTGTTTATTTATCATATTTTATTATTTATTTACCCTTTTATCATTATCATAAGTATTCATGACCTTGGGGATATACTTATTATCATCTTTGTTAACTCGGGAGGAGGAATAAGATGATGGAACATAGGTGTAAGTAGAGTAAGGTTCTTATTCCTTTATGATATAAGGAATTTGAATTAACATCTAGGATAGGGATATACCTAGAAGACTTTATTAGTTAACTATGGGATGAAAGATAAATGTGTTAGCTTAGTGCTCACATTCCTGCTCAACGATGTAGTTGTGGGTCTTAGTTAGATAGGTGGTTAGAGTTCGGGAGACCATGTTATTAAAATCAACCTCGTGAATCATCAACCAAGATAAATTACTTAACCAATGAATTTGAATGCATAGTATGAATATTTGTAGTGCTTTAACCCAAGGTCTTTATTCACTGATTGTCCAAAGTTATTACTTTTATGCATTGTTTAATTTACTTTTAGTTATAACTGTCAAACTTTCTCTTGGTTAAATTGCACTAATTAATATTAATAGGTAAAATATAATTGGATAGTTTTTAACACGTCCCTAAGGGATCGATATCCGGCTTTATTTAAGGCCACTGTATTACTTGGTGAGACCACGTAGACTTGCGTGTGCGCGTAGGCGCAACAAATTTTTACAGCCGTTGCTGGGGACTTGAATTTTGGAAATTGTTTTATTTTTAGTTTTACATTTTTGATTTCTTTGGTTCTTTACACTTGTTCTTGGTTTTGAATATGTAGGAGACTGGTTCATAGGCTAGTAAAATGGCAAGCGATAGGGAATTGGTTGAACCAAGTCCCAAACCTGAGAAACGCTTCCATCAATGAAGGAGAGAAGCAAACCTTCTCCCTCATATTCAAAAAATTGATGAAGATCAAGACAATCTTGCTATAATGTCTAAAGACTAATAAGCCCGCAGGATAGTTTATAAAATGGCAATCCCACTTTCAATAAATTTGACCTCTCCTTTTCAGAAACTGAATACCTGAGGTAATTTTGAGAAAAAAAAACATGGTAAAAATTTTGATCAATAGTGGATATTTTATGGGGATTTTACATGAAGATCCATAAGTGCATCTGTGAAACTTTCTGGAGATCAGTCACACATTCATCCTGATAGGCATGTCAACTAATTATATAAGGCTAACAATATTCCCGTTTTCACTATTGGGGGAAGCAAAAAAGTGGTTGATTGCTGAGCCAAAAAATTCAATCACAACCTCGGATGACTTAGCATGGAAATTCTTCACCCGATTCTTTCTATCTGGCAAGACTGTGAGATTACGCAGTGAGATTGTGTGCTTTAAATATAAGCCAAATGAGAATTTATATCATGCTTGGGTGTGATTTAAAGCTCTACTTTGGGACTGTCCACATCATTAGCAGTCCAATGAGGTATTATCTCACACTTTTGTTGAGGCACTTGACCATTACACAAAAATTTTGCTAAATTCAGATGTAGGTGGTCAAGCTTTAGAGTTGACTTATGATGATCTTTATACTTTGTTGACTATGATCAAACAAGGAAATCTCAAGTGGCATTCAGGCTCAAGAAATGCAACAAAGGAGGTTACAAGTGTATTGGAGGTTGAAAAATTTACTACTATCTCCACCAAGATTCTTGCACTGCAAAATCAGATAAGCAATATGAAGTTGAGGTTACACAGCCTGCAGCCACAGTTAATGCAATTCAACATTATTTAGGTTGGTATGAGATTTTTTCAAATGCTGAATTATGAGAATTACTATAATCTAAAGTGGTGGAATAAGCCATTAAATAAGCAATGGAATACCCAACAACAACAAATTTAAGGAAATCAGACTGCAACCCAGACTAGTAATATAGAAGAGATGCTAAAACAAATTATGGTAGCTCAATCTCAATTGGCAACAAACATAAAGAGCCAGTAAGCAGCTACAAGGAGTTTAGAGTTGGAAATAGGTTAGATTATGTAGGTACAAAATACCAGGCCTCAAGGTGGTTTTCCAAGTGATACTGGAAATCCTACACAAGTAATGGCAATCACTTTGAGAATTGGTAAGAAGCTGAATAAAGAACCTTTAACAAAAACTAAGGAGATAGATACAAAGTTGACTCCCTTATCGGTAAATGACAAAGCTACTAAAAATTTGAGGAAGCTTGAGTATTCAAAAATAAAAGTTGGTGAACAGAAGAAGAAGATACCGCCATTACCTTTCCCACAGAGGCATATGAAAGAAAAGGAGGAATTATGCTTCAAGAAGTTCTTTGACACGTTCAGAGAGTTGCACATTAACTTACCTCTTTTAGATCTTTTGCAGGGAATGCCCGATTAGACTAATTACTTGAAGGATGTGGTCTCTAATAAAATTAAGCTATAGGATGTGGATGCGGTATCACGTAGTGAAGATTATAGCTTTATGGTGATGTAGACGATGCCCAAAAATCTTAGGACCCTAGGAAGTTCAATCTCCCCTTTCAAATTAGAAATAGTGAGGTGGTGCATGCACTTAATGACTTAGAGGCAAGCATAAATTTGATGCCTCTTTCTTTTTTCAACACTTTGGGCTTATAGAGGCCAAAATCGAGCTATGTGTTACTACAGCTGGCAAATAAGACCATAGTCTCATAAAGGTTGGTAAGTTTATTATTCTTGTTGACTTTATTATTTTAGATTTTTAGGCTGATGAAAGAGTACCAGTCATCTTGAGATATCCATTCTTGGCGATAGAAGGAGCTTTGATAGATGTGAGAGAGGGCATGCTCACAATGAGGATGGATGATGAAGAGGCATTTTTAAGGTGTATAAACCACTCAACACAATATCCTACTACCAAGATTTGTGCATGATTATGGTAATTGAAGGGGATAAGTGTGGGTTGGTAGAGGCTATTCCACAAAACGCCTCTTCATACTTTCTCATTGAGCTGCCCAAGTTTCCAATACCCACAACATGACATGATGCAAATTGATGATCTTGAAAAGGCTAGAGTCGAGAAAGATATTGACCTTGATAGTTCCCACTCAAGAGGTCAGAAATGAATAAGAAGTTTGTCTCCTAGTGTGATAAAGAGGATGAAGTAATATCGATAAGATGTAGATTGAATTATTTCGCGACACTAAATCAGCCGCTACTTGGGAGGCAACCCAAGTTAAGGTATGTTTTATTTTTAGTATTTTAGTTTTTACTTCACAAGTTTTTATTTTTTTTGAGTTAGAGGTTGATGGGAAGTATGAGTACCTAAAAACCTGAGCTAAGGAGCATGGCGAAGACTAAGAGTGGGGTCTCCAGACCCTCTTGATGTATAAAGATACTACTAGCTAGTCCTAGAGGCCTCAGGGAGTATTTCTATCTATATTTTTAAATTATACATTTTGGACAAAGTAGATATTTAAGTGTGGGGTAGGGAAATTCCCATTTTTTAAGGAGTGGTTTTAATTTTTTTTGGTATGAGATGTTCTTGTTGGTTCTATAGTTGATTACATGATGCAAGTGTTTTTGTTGTAAAGAGAATATTAATTGTGTGAATTACTAATTTTGAAACTCTTAGACTCATGATTATGACTATTGTACTTGTTGGCTTAATGTTGAATTCATGTGATTGTTTAGTTTAAAGTCTATGATGATCTTACTTGAGTTGAGCATGTGCCAGGTGTGTGTGAGGTGTTGTATATTACTTGTTGCATGTGATGTCTAGAACTTGCTTGGTGTGTGTGCAAAGTGAAATAAAGTGTGTGGGTTTAGGAGATGATATAGACATTTATTTTATAGCCTTGTCTCATACCATCTTTACCTACCATTATGCATAATCCTAGTTAGACCCATTAAGCCTTTAGCTTATTTTCTTTGGCAGCCTCATAAGTAGCCTAAATCCCCTTCTTTGATAAACCATAATTTGATCCAAAGCTCCTAAGCGCTTTAGTTGAAATATAATTAAGTTAAGGAATTGGAAACTCAAGAAGGAAAAGGTGAAATTAAAGACCCTAAGTAATGGCTATTGGCATTCAAAAATTTGATGTGTTCTGGTTGGGAGTGAAAAGAAAATTTGTGCTAAAAATTAAATAATAAATTAATAGACAATACTTCCACCATATTTTATGTGAATTAGCTTAATAAGATGGGGTAAAACTATTATATGAATGAGCTTAATGAGATAGGGTAAAACTATGTATGTGTGAAGGGTGTAAAGGTGAGAGTTGGTTGTTAACTATTGATCTTAATTGTATAATGTGATGTATTAAATATCTTAGGTAAGATAGTCACTATTACTTGCCAATATAGTTCCTAACCGCTCCTTAGCCTTCACTACAACCCGTATAGACCTATTTGATCCTAAGATTAACATTTTAATTTTAGTGGAGAACTAAACTAAGGGAAAGAATATGGTTCATCATTTGTAACTTGTGAATTCTTTATGAGAGTGAGAACAATTTGATTCTTCCACCCATTGTGTTTGAATGGCATTATTGTGAGTGATTATAGGTAGCTTACTTGCTATGAGGGAACATGTTTTATGATAGTTGGGTGATTTATATGATGTATTTTATTGAACAATATGTGTAATTTTTCCAACTAGGTGAGTTAATTCTTGAGGCTAGGACGTTTTGGAGTGTTGTTCTTGAACTTTCAATTGTGTACATAATATGCTTAGCGTAGAAACTTGCATTCTATGTAGTAAGTATAGTGCTAGCTTGATTTTCTTTCTTGTATTAGAAGTGTGGAGTCACCTCATCTTATGATTCTTAGAGTAAAGAGTTATTCGAGGACGAACAAGGCTTTAAGTGTGGGATGATGATCTGAGGTGTATTTATGCACTTTAGTGTTGTTATCCTAGCTTATTTATCCTTGTTTTAAGGGAAATTCATGTGATTTATGTGTTAATGATGATATAAATAAGCATATAAGTGTTTAATTATGTGATTACAATATTTAAAGGTGTTTTCAAACAAGTTTTGGTTCAAATCGATCATTTGGAGTCTAGATGAGAAAACTAGTTTTACTAGCTTGAGCTAGGTTATGTTCTATTCTATCGCGGTGGATTCTAATGTGTTGAATGAGTTCATAATAGTTTTATTGTGTAATTATGTTTTTAAAAACATTTTTATAGTGTTTAAATTACAATTTAATTAATCCAAGAGTCAAAACAAAGTTTAGGATTAAAAGGGACAAAACTAGTATTCTTAGCATAAGTTTCTAGTTTGTTGTCTTAGATGTTGTATTATTTTGAGCTGTAATTTGTTGTTTTTAATGCTATAGGATGCTTGTTGATTTTATTATGATGATATATGAATTATATAAAAGATTCAAATAAAGTTGAAACAACATAAAATGGCTTGGAATGGATCAACAAAAGTACAAGACCCAATTTGACGTGAATTAGATACCTTGGATGTCAAGGCCGCGTCGCAGTCTCAAACCAATTCCAACTGGTGCGTGCCACACATGGTTGACTTCCTAAGGGATGAAAAAAAGTGGGAATATGTGATAAGTGTGTGTTTTATAGTTATACATGCAAAATTATCCCCCCCAATGTGGCCTAGTGCAAGAATGCAAAAGTTTTGTCCTCCGATAAATAGGACACTTGTACTGGATGTTATACACTTTTGAAAACTTTTTAAGTTGGAGAGGGGATGGAAAACACTTAAATTAGGGGTTTTATTCTTTAAATGTATCTTTTTAAAGGATTTAAGAATGTATTCATATATCTTGATTATGGTTACGTCTATTAGCAGATAAAAGCCCCATTTCCGGGGTTAAAGCCAAGAACATGATTGCTATTGCTTGGAATTGAATTAGGTTTGTTTATTTATCACATTTTATTTATTTATTTACCCTTTTTATCATTATCGTAAGGATTCACAACCCTTGGTATATACTTATTGTCATCTTTGTGAACTCGGGAGTGGGAGTAGGATGATAGAATGTGGGGGTAAGCAGAGTAAGGTTCTTATTCCTTTATGAAATAAGGAATTTGAATTAGTATCTAGGATAGGGATATACCTAGAAGACATGTTGGTTCACAACGAGATGAAATATAAATGCGTTTAGCTTAGTGCTCACATCCCAGCTCAACGATGTAGTTGTAAGTCTGAGTTAGATAGGTGGTTTGAAGTTGGGAGGCCATGATCATAAAATCAACCCCGTGAATCATCAACCAAGATAACTACCTTAACCAATGAAGTTTGAATGCATTGTATGAATTTTTGTAGTGCTTTAACCCTGAGTCTTTATTCACTGATTGTCCAAAGTCATTACTTTTACAGATTGTTTAATTTATTTTTAGTTATAACTCCTAAACTCTCTCTTGGTTACGTTGCAATAATTAATCTCAATAGTTAAACTAGAATTGGATAGTTGTTTAACACGTCTCTGAGGGATAAATATACGACTTTACTTAGGGCCACTGTATTACTTGTGAGACCACGTACACTTGCGTGTTCACTTGGGTGCAACAATACCCCATGAAACTTCACAATCGCATGGAGATACAACCTTTCATAATCCTCAGCCTAAAAATTAGCCCTCACTGTCAAAAAGTCAGCGAACTTTGTCATCCTATCCAGAATGACCCACATAGAATCAAGATGATTTTGAGACCGAAGAAGACCAGTAAGGAAATCTATGTTGATAACGTCCTAAGTCCATTCTGGAAACTCAATTTCTTGGCACAATCCACTGGGCCTCATGTGCCCAACTTTTACTTATTGACACACCATACACCTGGCCACAAAATTTGCCACATCCCTCGAAATATTGTTCCACCAATATCTCTTCTTAAGGTCATGATACATTTTCATCGATCCAAGATGAACAACATAGCACGAATCATACGCCTCAGCCAAGATCCTATCTCGCAAACCATCGATGTCAGAAACACATAATTCCCTTTGATACAACAAATTACCATCACCACAAATCTCAAACGCAATCACTTTTTTCCCACCTACATCATCCTTGATCCTCATCAAGACAAGATCTAACATCTATTTCTCCTTGACTTCGAAACCAAAAGACAATCGTGCCACTTCCTACACTAACACACCACCATCCTCAGAGTCCAAGAGGCGAACTACAAGATTAGCCAAATGGTGAATGTCCTTCATCAACTCCCACTTCTCTTTATCCACATAATCTGGACTTCCTGTGGATAACCTGCTAAGAGCATCAACAACCACATTAGCTTTACCTGGATGGTAGTAAAGACTCGTGTCATATTTCTTGAGAAGATAAATCCATCTTCTTTTCCTGAGGTTAATCTCTTTCTGAGTAAATAAATATTGTAGGCTCTTATGATAAAAAAGATACCATATGCACTCCATACAAATAGTGTTGCTAGACTTTCAACACAAACACCACAGCTAATAATTCCAAGTCATAAGTCAGATAATTCCTCTCATGCACTTTTATCTGCCTAGAGGCATAAGCTATCACCTTACCATGCAGCATCAGAACGCACCCAAGTCCCACCCGGGATGCATCACAGTAGACAAAAACCCATTAGTACCTTCAGGAAAAGTCAAAATAGGAACCAAAGTTAGCTTATACACTTTAGCTTCTCGAAACTCCCCTCAGAAGTATCATACCACAAGAACTTTACCATTTTTAAATCAATTTAGTCAACTGGGTAGCTATTGTCGAAAAACATTCCACAAACCACCTATAGTAACTACCTAAACCCAAGAAGTTTTGAATATCTATTGGATTCGTGGGTCTAGGCAATTTCTTCACTACTGGAACTTTCTGCGAATCCACCATGATCCCATTACTAGAAATAATGTGACCCAAAAAAGTGTCAACGTTTAACTTGAACTCACATTTCGAATACTTGGCATACAACTTCTGCTCCCTCAAGGTATGTAACACATTGTGGAGTTGACCAACATGATCCACCTTACTCTTAGAGTACACTAGGATGTCATCTATGAAGTCAATGAAAAACAGATCCAGAAACTGATGGAAGACCCTTTTCATTAAATCCATGAACGCTGTCGGGGTATTGGCCAAACCAAATGATATAACTAGGAAATCCTAATGACCATACTAGGTTTAGAAGGCTATCTTAGGGATATCATCCTCCCTAATCCATAACTGATGATACCCGGATCGAAGATCAATCTTTGAAAACAATTTGGCACCATGCAACTGATCAAATAAGTCATCTATCCTTGGAAGAGGATACTTATTCTTTACTGTTACCTTATTCAACTGTCAATAATCAATACACATCCAAAGGGCCTTCATACATACGAACAACACTGGTGCGCCCTATTGGGACACACTAGGATGGTTGAAACCCTTATCTAGAAGATCCTTGAGTTGCTCTTTAAGCTCTTTTAGCTCAATTGGAGCCATTCTATACAGAGGAATGAAAACTAAATGAGTGTTCAAAACAAGGTCAATCTGAACCTCGATCTCCCTATCAGGGGGAACACCAAGAAGGTCATCCAGGAAGACCTCAGGAAATTCATTTACCACCAGGATAGAATGTAAAGAAGGACCCTACGAGTTAGAATCTTTAACCCGAACTAGATGATAGAGACACCCCTTGGAGATTAATATTTGAGCTCTAAGATGAGATATGAACTTCCCTTTGGGAGATAAGGAACAACTCTTCTACTCAATAATCGACTCATTAGTATATTTAAAGACAACCTTATGGGTCCGACAGTCTAGATAAGCATAGCATGAGTGCAACCAATCCATCCATAATATAACATCATAATCCACCATATCTAATTCAAATAAATCGACCAAAGTTTCTTTACTACCAACAGATACTACACAACCCTACAGATTCTTCTAGCAATCAAAGAGTCACCTACTGGGGTAGAAATAAAAAAAGGGTCCAAAACACACTTTGGACCAAAACCAAAATGCACACAAAAAATAGGGTCACATAAGAAAACAAACCCCACATCAAGTAAATAATACATATCTTGAGAAAATAGTTTGAATATACCATTCTCAACATTCGGCTATGCCTCAGACTCTTGTTGGGTTGTGAGAGCATAAAGGAAGTTTAGACCAGTGCAAGAACTATATGGTGCATCCTTTGGTGCAAGAGCTGATGATGAAGCAATTGAACCTTTTTTGCCCTTGAAGAAACCTTAGTAAAGGGATAATTTCTAAGAATATGCCCTGGCTGACCATAGTTGAAGAACTTGTCCCTCCCCTCTTCCCAAAAACCTTGTGAAGTCTGCCACAAAACCCACAGCGAGAATATAATAAAGCTGATTGGACCCTACTAGCCTGAGATTAGCAACCCTTTTCCCTAAAGTTATCGCCACCATGGAAATGCCTATCACCCAACGGCCTTGGGTAGGGAGCACTAGCCGTCAGTAAGAACAAGAATTTCCCCATTTTTTCTTGGGCCACTTACCGCCATCCCTGCCACTCTGCTGCTGGCTGCGATCCTACTCAAAGAATCTGAACTTCATTTCCTGCCTCTTTTCTAACTTAGCCTACCTATTCTTCTCTTCCTCAACCTACTGCATGTGCAAAAACAACCTAGACATGTGTCCTTGATTAACAAGGCAGCCTTACTCTAAAGGACCAACTCATGAGACAATCCTGAAGTGGACTTTCTCATCTGAGCCCTCATACTAGAGACCAACTTCGAAGCATATCAAGATAATAATGGAACTTTAAGGCATACTCCCTGAATGAAATCTTCCCTTGCTTCAAAGTAACAAACTCTTCCACCATAGCCTTTCTCAACTCCCTAGGAAAGAAGCAATCCTGGAAAGCATTAGAAAAATCCTCCTACAAGGATGACTCAGCACCATCACACTTTGACTGTTCTCATTCCTCATACCATTAGTACAACACATCCTTCAGTTGGTAGGCAGCAAACTCCATGCCCTCAACATTCATAGCGTGCATAACACGAATGATTATTTCCATCTCATATAGAAAAACTTGAGGATTCTCCTCCACCTTAACACCCATAAAGTTCTGAAGGTTCAACCTTATGAATTTGCCAGCCTTTGTGGCTTCAGAAGATGAAGTAATAGGAACAACACGCTCAGACTGAGAAACCACCAACTGTGCTAATATATGAATGGACTAATGAAACTCAACATTTATCACTTCAGCATTAGGAGACTGAGAAGGACTAGAGGGAATTGGTGGAACTCCAAAACAATCTAAGATTGGACCCCTAAATCGGGTATGGTTCCCATGAGTAGCACGTGTCCTATAAATGTCATCCCTAATTGGGACAAAGGAGTTTTTGTGAGCTTTAGATCATCAAGGCATGATCTAAAAAGTGAACAAATAGGTATTAGAGGTTAATTCAGGACCTTAGACTTTACAGCTTGATAATAAAACATAAGAAAGAGAAACATTCCTAAATATCTTGTAGCCTCTCCTTCATGAGTATGGTGTGCTACACAACCTAAATAGAGACTCTACTTGACACGGATATATGGACTCCCAACTAACTATGAGGCTCTAATACCAAAGTGAAATGACCCAAACTAGGCCTAGTTGTGTTGGGTGTCTCAAGCTCGCAGGACTAGAGGCCACCCCTAAGACCCAACATAACTTTCCTATACCTAATGTCGGATGAATTCAAAATGTATATATAACATAAAAAAATTGAACAATCATAAGTTAAATACAGTCAAACAGTGTCAGCCCGAATACCAATACAATTGCCAAGGCTAACACCAATATTGATACAACCTATACCCACCCAAAGTAGTCTAACAAAGGCTCAAACCAAAATCAAAACAACATCTGATTGGGACATGCCCCCAACCATAGCCAAAGACAAAGTCTAAGAAATAATGTATGTATGTAAAGAAGACCACAACATAAAATGGAGCCTTTCGGAGTATGTAAGCTCACCACTTCAATCCAACACCAGCTATTCCCGAACCCAAATCACTGAAAAGGAGAAGTAGTATGGATGATTCCTACATTGCATGGGGATACAATGCTGGAAAATGGGTTAGTGGGTAAACTCTAGCATATACTCAGGAGTAAGGATAAGATATGCCAATATTTAATATCGAGTAAATAACAATATACAATCACATCCATACATATACATATATATATATATAATCTGTGTCGAGGAAGGGAATTCGGGTTTAGCATGCATTTAAAATCTTAACCTGGGTTTGTGTAGCTTGCCCATCCTAAACCACCTACGGGAGATATGGGTCCAGTGTTACCCTCTGAACGGGCCCAGTACGTATAACCGCATGAATTAGAGATATCATAAGAGTCGAGGATTCATGTGTAATCTTCAGCCTCCATGATAAATATATATGATTATAAACTTAGGGGATTCCCATATAGCTCACAAGTATATGATCACCATAACCAACTATCATGTGAGTAAACATGAGTTTCCAGTGTCTGTCCATTGGACTCACACCTTTACGGTAAGCTACCATAATAATGGACTCACATATTCAAGGTAAGCTATCACACCCCTCCATTATTGCCCAATTAAAACCTTTATCACATAATCAACCAACCAATTCCAAAAGTTATTAACCAAGGCTTTATGAAGTGGTATCATCATACCGACTATAGCTTAAAGGAAATTTCATTAGCCAACACTTAGGGATTCCCATGTACCCCACATGATTACCTATTAAACCAAAGCCATGGAAACCAAGCCCTTTCTAAATCATTTAACCATTTAAACAAATTTAGGCTCCATATCCTTATTATGCAATGCCAAAATTTCAATCAAAGTTCAACTATGTGACAAAACCATTCTTATAGGCATTGTATCAAACATGTTGAGGGCATATAGTTTCCAAAACCCAAAACCAAGAACTAATTAACCATTCTCAACCACATGCCCAATTACACAATTTTAACACAAAAACCATAAGTAAAGCATGGGAAAAAATAACCAACCATTTACAACCAAAACTCCAAACATACAATTCAAAATCAAATAATACCTACAATTAAATCAGGAAACCATTCATTACAACATAAATTTAGTTGAACTAACAATGAGAGAGGAGTAAATTGGCCTAGATACCAAAAAGTACAGTGAGAAACCACACTTGAAAGCCTTAAATTGATTGTATAGAGGAAACCTTAGCTGTGACAACCTGAGGCTACCCCCTAGTTGCGACAATAATGCTTATGGTCACAACTGACAACAAGCTAACCCATGAGCTGGTACCTATTGTAAGCACTGAAAAAATAGTAATACAACACAAAAGCGAAAGATAAACTAGTAAGATACTGAAATCTGAATACTGAAATTATGTGTCTAAAATATCGGATATAATGTTGAAACTAAATTATCTACCTAAAGCAACTGATAATACAATAGGACTGGCTGGCTGTCTAACTTATTGTCTAAAAGCCTCTAAACATCATGAGAAGTTGATGGGACAAACCCCTAACTAACTTTGATTGACTGAATATCAGGGAATATCAAAATAACAGAGATAAATTGATCATGTCCTCGATAGATGAGGACTCACCACTACTGCTATTGAGTAACATTAAGATATCTAAGAACAGTCAAGAAATTGAGTGCCTGAACCTATGTTATATGATAGCATAACATAAATAAAAGTATACGGTCAGTAGTTTGAATGTACTGGTATGTGAGATGAGGACTTATTGAAATACATGAGATAACAAAGAATGAATACATAAACATGTAATATCATAGAATGCAAGACCAAGTATAAAAATGATGTTGGAGTAATCTGTAAGCTATATGGCTAAAATATGTATAACTGAATAACTGACAATCTGGGTGCTTGGTCAAGCAACCTGAGATGAGATATACTGAGATACTAACTGAAATGGTTGGAGGTATCATATAACCGATATTCCCTATTCTGAGCTAATCGGGGTCCAACCTATTACATTAGTTAGAAGGGTTTTAGTACCATGCCATGAGTACTAACACTGACTATGTGGGTCCACTAAATTGGTATCCCAAAGGACTAAGGAGTCACCATCTACTGGCATGTTCTGTCATGAGATATACGTCAACCCTCAACTGGCAGGTAGATATCTTAAACCTATGCTGGTTATGTAGTTCAGTAACTTAGGGATTGCTACTAAGGGTCACACCCTCTACAGAAAGGTGAGCCCCTACCCCAAGGTTGGCTCAATGCTATCCTACTCCTAACTGAACTAACACTGGTACTAAACTGAACTAAAAATAACAACTGATATTTCTCATCGTTATCATAACAACTGAATAAATGGTAATACTTAAGGTTTAACTGAAATCATTACTTGAAGGATCTAAAATGTAAGTAAACTCATAGGTATTGGTTTTCGTAACCCATCGGTGCTAAATAATCCTAAAACACCATATTAAAGCTTAAAAGTATAGTAAGGAGTCATAGTTCAACACCCCAATACATAACATTTCACCAATTAAGTAAGAAGCATAAACTTGAACATGAAAATGTCTTAAAACATTAGAAAAAAACATGAATTCATGGCTAAATTCAAAATTCAATATTATGACATGAAATTTAATTGAATACGACATGGGAAATTGAAACTTGAAACATAAGATAACCTAACTTTCCATGGAATCATACTAGGACATGAATTGAGTCAAACTACTAAGGGAAAACATTACTTTAAACTCATCTTGATCATATGCATCTTCATAATAAAGGAAAACTCATATTATTTTTTTAATCAAAGAAAGGTTTTTGGGCTCTATAGTGAAAGGGACCCATAGATAAATACACCACATACCTTAATAACTGAATTCTTGAAGATTTCATAGATTGGAAGCTTGAACTATTGATTTCTTGGGGAAAATGCTTGAGTTTGTTCTTTGGGAAATAGGAGAGCTTCTTGAGAACAATTTGGAGTGAAAGGGGTAAATAATTTCCTTTTAGAAGTCCCGAATTGTGTTATGGATGAAGTGGTTGAAGGAAAAGACTCAAATTCCCTTTGGGCACTTAAACTATATAACTGTGTGGGATAGTGCTATGCACCGTGCCTCTCTCTCCGTAGGAGAAAGGGATGTGTTATGCATCTTACTTTAGGGGAGAAAGCCACGCGTCGTAGACCCCTCCACTTTGGGATAGAACAATGCGTCGCGGCCTAATCGCATTGTTTCTCTATTTTAGCCTTTTAAATAGCATTGATCCTCTTCTAGAGATTCCAAAACTCTCCCGAGACGTACTCTTAACCTCCCTAAACATGAATCAACTTAAAAACCACCATTTTAGGGTTAGGAAGGACAAACTAAACATCTATAAAGTTTAGGGGTCTTGAAAATGACTAAGTCCTTAACACTTAGTGAAAATTTTAAGTTTGGACCCCTTAAGTATGCAACTATAGCTGAACCAATCTTAGGATTTTATGGGGTATTACATTATCTTCCTATTGGGAATATTTGTCCTCAAATGAGATTGGTTAGACTGAGAATATTAAGGTAATTGAGATCATATTGAACATGCATGACTTGGAACATGATTACATAACTGAATCTGAAGCATGATACAAGAACTGAACTAATTTTGTGAATGCATCCAATGACATGAGAGTGGATACATAGCTGAAACTGAGAATGAAATTGAGTCAATGTAAGGAAAGTTGTTACGTCAAGCTGAATCTGAGTTTGCGGAGGAAAGATGGGGTAATTGCTCCGCATATCTACTTTAGATTCCTATGTACCTCCCTCATCGTACTGATTCCCCCAAAGAAGTTTTACCAGGGAAACTTATTTATTCCTTAGCATACAAATATGACAATCAAGGATCTCAACTGGGACTTATTTATAGGAAAGGCTATCCTTAACATCCAAACCTTATAAAGGAACAACAACAGTTAAAATTTGATATATTTCTTTAATAAAGAAACATGGAACACTGGATGTACTGACGCCAATCTACAGGCAACTCAAGCTCGTAAGCTAATTTTTCAAAATGGTTCAAGATCATGTAAGGGCCAACATAGCGGGGACTAAGTTTCCACTTCTTGCCAAATCTCTTCACTCCCTTCATAGGAAAAATATTCAAATAGACCAAATCAACAACCTCAAACTCAAGATCCTTTCTTCTCATGTCTGCATAAGATTTCTAATGGCTTTGGGTTGTTTTCAATCTCTCTAGACTAAACTAAACTTTCACTATTGCCTTAAACACTGAATCTGGATATATCAAAGTAACCTCACTTGCTTCAAACCAACCAATCAGAGACCTATATCTCCTTCCATATAGAGCCTCAAAAAGATCTATCTGAATACAATGGTGATAACTATTATTATAGGCCAACTTAATCAAAAGCAACTGGTTATCCAATCTACCTTAAAAGTCAATAACATATGCCCTCAACATATCCTCGAAGTTTTGAATGGTCCTCTCTGCCTAACCCTCTGTCTGAGGACGAAAGGCTATAGTGAGATAGACTTGGGTAGCAAGACCCTTCTAAAGTGAGAGGTAAATTGAGTGCCTCTATCTAAAATGATAGATAATAGAATTTCATGCAACTTAAACAACTCCCTAAGATAAAGCCTGGCATAATCCTCAGCTGAGTACGAAGTATAAATTAGCAAGAAATAAGGATGACTTGGTTATTCTATCAATAATACCTTAATCAAATCATGTTGACAACGTATATGAGGCTATCGTGTATCAAAATCCAAGTTTATTACTTCCCATATCCAAGTAGGGATGCTAAATTCCTGTAAAGTACCACTAGGCCTCTGGTGCTCAACTTTAACCTGCTAACAATTTTAACACTTAGCCACAAACTCTGCATTATCTTTCTTCATACCATTCAACCAATAGATTACCCACAAATCACAATACATCTTACTGGTCCTGGGTGGATAGAATATTATACATCATGCGCTTCTACAGGAATTCTCTATTTCAGACTATCAACACATTAAACACATAACCTACCTTGATATTAAACCATACCATCTCCACTTTGGGAGAAAACCTCCACCTTCTGGTGTGTAACTGTTGTTTCACCTTACCCAAACTAGGATTTTTTTCTTGCTTTTCTTTCACTTCGTCAACCAAGGAAGATTCTGAACCATTCTAAATCCATATACTACCTTCAGCTGAATCAATCAACCTAACACCTAATCTAGCAAGTTGATGAACTTCACTGAATAACTTCTTCTTATATCCCTCAATATGAGCTACCCTACCCATGGACAACCTACTAAGGTCATTTGCCACTACATTGGCCTTGCCTGAATAGTATAACACACTCATATCATAATCTTTCAATAAGTCAAGCCACCTTCTCTGATTAAGATTAAGATCTTTCTACGTGAACACATACTATAAGATCTTATGGTCAGTGAACACAAGAACATGAACCCTATAAAAATAGTGCCTCCAAATTTTCAAGGCAAAAACAATAGCTTCCAACTGAAGATCATGGGTAGGATAATTCTTTTTATAGGGTTTAAGATGTCTAGGGGCGTAGGCTATGACCTTACCTATCTTCATCAAAACACAACCAAGAACAACTCTGGAAGCATCACAGTAAACCACAAATCCACCTGAACTATCTAGCAGAGTCAAGACTAGGGCAGAAGTGAGTTGAGTCTTCAACTTCCAAAAAATCTTCTAGCAAGAATCCGACCACTAAAATTTGACCTTCTTTTGATTCAATCAAGACATGGGGGATTAAATAGAAGAAAACCCTTCAATAAATCATCTGTAGTAGCCACCTAAGAAACTCTTGATATCTGATAGAGAGATGGGTCTAGGCCAATTTCTCACAGCTTCAGTCTTTTGAGGGTCAACTTAGATGCCATCACCGAAAATAATATGACAAAGAAAAGCTATTGATTTTAGCTAAAATTTGAACTTATTGAATTTGGCGAACAACTTATGAGCTTGTAGGTCTATAAAACAATTCTAAGATGGTTTGTATAATCAGTCTCACTATGGGAATAGACAAGAATATCATCAATGAAGACTATGATAAATATGTCCAAGAACTGCTTGAACAACCTGTTCATCAAGACCATGAAATATGAAGGAGCATTTATTAGTCTGAAGGAAATAAGTAGAAATTTAAAATGACCATACCGAGTTTTGAAAGTTGTCTTTGGAATGTCACATTCTCTGGCTCTAAGCTGATGATAGTTGGACCTGAGGTCTATCTTAGAGAAATAATAGGCACCCTAAAGTTTGTCGAATAAATTCATCAATTCTGGGGAGTGGATACTTATTCTTGATGGTGACTTTGTTCAGCTGATGGTAATCGATGCACATTCTGATAGAACCGTCTTTCTTTCACACGAACAGGACTAGAGCTCTTCATGGAGAAACACTAGGCCGGATAAAACCCTTTTTTATGAGAAATTTTAACTGTTCCTTCAATTCTTTATGCTCAACTGGAGCCATTCCATAGGGTAGAATAGAGATAGGATGGGTGTCTAGAAGAAGATATATTCTGAAGTTGATTTCCTTTTCAAAGGAACTCTGGAAGATCTTCAGGGAACACATCTGAAATTCACTTATTACTAGAACTGACTTAAGAATTGAGGTCTCATAATTTGAGTTTTTGACTTAGACAAGATGGTAAACACACCCTTTAGATATCATATTTCTTTCTCTAAGATAGGAAATAATCTGACCCCTAACCAATAAAGTACTACCCCTCTATTTAATGACTTGTTCATTAGGAAACTAAAATTGAATGACTCTATTTCTACATTCAACAAAGGCATAGAATGAGTAAATCCAATCTATGCCTAGAATGACATCGAAATTAGTCATCTCTAACTCCACAAGATCAACTAAGGTGATTTTCTGAGATATAATAATGGGGAAATTTCTGTACACCTATCTATCTATAATAGATATACCCACTAGGGTAGACACTAAGAAAGGCTCTACTAATATTTCGATACTAACACCAAAATTAACGACTATATAAGAAGTCATAAAAGAAAGTGAAGCTCTAGGGTTTAGTAAAAGATAGACATGAAGATGAAAGACCTATAATGTACCTGTAACCATATTAGGAGAACTTTCCTGATCATGCCGAGTCTGGAGAGCATAGAACCTATTTTGGTGCTATCCACTAGTTGCATGGAAGGTGGCACCCTGCTAAGGTAGGTGACTAGCTGGAGGTAAAGAACGATTGGACTGACCCTGCCGACCAACCCCTAGGCAATCCCTTACCATGTGTCCTGGCTTGCTATATCTAAAACATACATAACTACTAGCCTTACACTCACCTTAATGATTCCGACCATATTTTCAGCAAAGTAGATTAGTAAGACCACTATTCATATTGCCCTTGGAGTTAGAGCTGGCGCTTTATCCCGACTGGCTTGTCTGAACTTAGGCACCGGTACTCTAGCTGAAGATAGAGCTAGGCCTGAAAATTTCTGACAAAATTGAGAATGATTACTGCTTGCTGACCTTAAATGAGAAAAGTTAAAACTACTTTTATCGCGCTCTTTTTCTTTATCTCTACTTCTTCTTATGCTTTTCCTTCTCATTCTGCTGAGCATGATCCATGAGTTTAGATAGGTCTATCTCCTTAATAAATATGGCGGTCCTACCCTCCTTAACCATACTATCAGCTGCACCAGATACAAACTTATACATTTTAGACCTATTATCCATCACAATAGTAGGAGCATACATCACCAACTAAGTAAACTTAAGTGAGTACTCCTTCACACTCATATTACCTTGCTTGAAGTTAATGAACTCCTAAACCTTTGTTTTCCTCAACTCTAGGGGAAATCACCTATCTAAGAAAACTGTGGTGAACTACTCCTACTCTATAGGCCTTGCATCAACAACTCGGTTCCCCTTCCACTACTTAAGATAGGTGTGAGCTGTATCTATAACTGATATACAACAACCTCAGCACTCTTACTCAAAGTGAGACCCATGATATATATCAATTTTTGCACCATGTCTAGAAATTTCTGTGGATCTTTCTCAGACTTAGATCCCCAAAATAGAGGGGGATTTATTCTAGTAAAATCCTAAATACTAAATACAGTTGTATTTTCCACTGGTTTGGCAGTATAAACAACTTGCTAGTTATTTTGAGCAGCTACTAAATGGGTTATATTTGTGAAAGCGACCCTGAACTCGGTGTGAGAGAGATGTTCATTCAGGGGATCTTCTTAAACAAATGGTGGTGCGGGTTGATCCTTATTCCTTATTTCATAATTCCTTCTGGGAAGCGTTGTCTGTAAACAGAACAAAGGATAAATTAGAAATAGGAATTTAATATAGCTCATGCTCTTTTTCACGATATGAATACTAAAACAAAGGAAGTTTTTCCTAAAAGATCTTGTATCCACTTGTCCATAAGTATAGCGTTCTTTATACCCATGCACAAGACTCTACTCAACGTTGTTTTAAGACTCTATAGGACACTTCAAAACCTTAGGCTCTGATATAAGGTTTTGTCATGACCTGAGGCTACCCTCTAGTCGCGACAATGGTGCTTTTGGTCACAAGTGCCCACAAGCTAACACATGAGCTGGTACTTTCTATGAGCACTAATAAAATAGTAATCCAACACATGAGCAGAAGATAAACTGGTAAGATACTAAAATCTGAATACTGAAATACATGTTAATAGGATGTCTAAAATATCAAATATAATACTGAAGCTAAATTATCTATCTGAAGCAACTGATAATACTGAAAGGACTGACTGACTATCCAACTGATTATCTAAAAGCCTCTAAACATCATGAGAAGTTGATGAGACAAAACCCCAACTAACTCTGACTGACTAAATATAAAGGAATACCAAAATAACTGGGATAAATAAATCTTGTCCTCGATAGATGAGGACTCACCACTGCTGTTGCTGAGTAATTCTGGACTGTCTAAGATTGGTCGAGAAACTGAGCGTCCAAACTTTTATTGTAAGACAACATGACACAAAGAAAAGAATGCGGTTAGTACTTTCAATGTACTGGTACATGAGATGAGGACTGGATGAAATATATGAGATAACAGAACATGAATACTTAAACATGTAATATTTGAGAATGCAAGACCAAGCATAAATAAGATACTGGAGTAATTTGTAAGGTTGAAATCTATATAACTGAATAACTAACAATCCGTACATTTGGTCAAGTAACCTGAGCTGAGATACACTGAGATACTGACTGAAACTATAAGAGGTATCATATAACTAACATGCCCCAATCTGAGCTAATCGGGGTCCAACCTTTAACCCATTTAGAAAGGTGTCAGTACCGTGCCATGAGTGCTAACTCTAGCTGTATGGATCCACAAATAGGTGTCTTGAAGGACTAAAGAGTCACCCTATACTGGAAAATGCTCTCATAAGATATACGTCAACCCTCAACTGGTAGGTAGATATCTCAAGCATATGCTGGCTACGTAGTACTGTAACTCAGAGATTGCTACTAAGGGTCACACCTTCTACTAGCAGGTGAGCCTCTAACCCTTGGTTCACTCGGTGCTAAATTCTACTCCTAACTAAATTGACACTGGTACTAAACTGAACTATACTCAACTAAACATAACAACTGACATTGCTCATCGTTATCATAAATACTGAATAAATGGTAATACTCACGGTTTAACTGAAATCATTACTTGAAAGATCTAAAGTATAAGTAAACACATTGGTATCAGGTGTTCATAACACACTAGTGCTGAATAATCATAAAACACCATATTAAATCTTAAAACTATTGTAGGAATTCATGGTTCAAACACCCAAAACATAGCATTTCACCAATTAAGAGAAAAAATGAACTTGAACATGGGGATGTCATAAAACATGAGAAAACAACATGACTTCATGGCTAAATTCACAATTCAATATTATGACATGAAATTCAATTGAATACAACACGGGAAATGAAAACTTAAAACATGATATAACCTAACATTCCATGAAATCATACTACGACATGAATTTAGTCAAACTACTAAGGAAAACATGAATATAAACTCATCTTGAACATATGCATCTTCATAATAAAGGAAAACTCATACTATTTTTTTTAATCAAAGAAAGGTTTTTGGGCTCCATGGGTGAAAGGGACACATGGATGAATAACTCACATAAATTAAAAATTGAATTGTTGAAGATTTCTTGTATTGGAATCTTGAACTATTGATTTCCTGAGGAAAAATCTTGAGTTTGTTCTTGGGGAAAGAGGAGGGTTTCTGGAGAGCAATTTGGAGTGAAAATGGAAAATAATTCCCTTTCGGAAGTCCTAAATTGTGTTAAGGACAAATTGGTTTGAGGAAAATGACTCAAATGCCCCTTGGGCACTTAAACCACATAACTGTGTGGGATAGATCCACGTACTATGCCTCTCTCTCTGTAGGAGAAAGCAACGCGCCGTGCAGCTTACTCTCGGTCAGAAAGATATGTGTCACAGACCACTCCACCTTGGGAGAGAGTAATGCGTCGTGGCCTTATTGTATTGATTCACTATTTCAGCCATCCAAACACGACTTGATCCTCATTTAAAAATCTCAAAACTCTCTCGAGACATACTTTTAACCTCCCTAAATATGAATCAACTTAAAAATCAGCATTTCGATGCCGAAAATGCCAAACTAAAGATTCGTTAAGTTTAGGGATCTTGAAAATGACTAAGTCCTTAACACTTTGTGAAAATATCATGTCTTGGACCCTTTAACCATTCAACTACAACTAAACCAATCTTAGAATTTTACGGGGTATTAAACTAGCATTTCTTGAACCAAGAGACTTGAGAGAGATTTGAGAGTGTTTTTTTGATTTAGAATACTAGGGTTAATAAAGTCCTAATGGAGATTTAGGTCATGGGGTCAAGAGAGGTTAAGAGGGGAAATGTCCAAAATACCCCCCAACTTAAACTGTAAAAATTTCCTTAGGTGGGTATGGTTTGGGCACCTCACTCGTACCCCATCATATAAGTAATACCCCTAATTCATACCTAGAAAAGAATGTTTGACATCACACACTATCCACCATATGAATCCCTTTGCATAAGTTGTTCCATCACCATATAATAGGTACCCACCTAGTTGTACCTTAAGCAGAATGTCAAGGCTAGACAATAAACAACATGTAGTTTGAACTATACTACTCGTATTATGTACATATGACTCTTATGATGTCCACTCATATCTTGGACAGTGAATGACCTACCACGCATATAATTATCATATGACTTGGGCTACTATGTCGTACCTATATCATACGACTAGTAAGCTTGAGTCATATAATGACTGGAAAGTTCAAAACCTAGGAAATTTCTAAGGACCAGAACCTAAGGTATTTCACTTTCAAATCCATTTTATTCTACTAATAATGCAATAATTCCTAAAGTGAGTTTAAATCATGCAAATTCCATATTTAAAACCAAAGTTCATGATGATGAGTTAAGGATATTACCATTATCAATCAAAAATCCAATAAGTTGGGGAAACCCATATTCCCCAATTCAAATTCCCATAACCATGCACCCATTCAATTTAGAAACCATAATATAAAAAATGATTAATATACTCAAAACATGGTGAAAGCAATTCCAATAGTAACCAATCCAAAATCCTCAACCTATTTACAAAACCACCATTAAATTCACATGAAGAATGATTAAACATATGCCCTTATATAAAAATCAAGTTAGGGAAGATAGACATACCTAAACACCAAAGAAATTTGAAGAAAAATCTAGAGTTTGGAGCTTGGATGATGAATCCCTTGAAAACCATAATTTCTCTTGCTTGGAAGTTTGAGAGAAGAGATTTGTGTGTTGATTTGATTAACAGATGGAAAAAGAGCTAAATGAAGTGTTTTAAGTAACGGGTAAAGTGTAAAGGATGGGAAAATGGCAAATTACCCTTAATGAAAAATATGCAGGAAAATAGCTCCTGTCTTTATGGTTTGGGTAACGACTTATGGTGATTGTTCACGAGTCATTGCCTGGACTTACAGTCTGGGAAAAATCTCAGGAAAACCATACTGTTGTGGTCACAAGTCACACCCTACGATGCATGACCAAACCTTAAAAATTGTGAGGATTAGGTAGTGATCGAGGTAGAAGCCCTGGATAATCTTACTAGTTAGGCAATAGTTGGAGCCCTACGACTCATGACGACTGCTAACGACGTATCACCCGAGTCATTTCCTGGGCAGTGTTGTCAACACACAAAAATTTTAAGAGTCCAAGACCTAGGTATTACATTACTCCCCTTAGGATCATTTATCCTTGAATAAAGAGTTCAGACTGCCCCTTCCATGAAAATAAGAAATAATACACACACAACCAAGTGGAAAATTCAAAATACCACAAAAAACATAAAGAAAATCATACCTCGAGAATTTCTATCCAACGCGGGGAACAAGAATAGATACTTGACCTTCATATCTTCCTCAGCTTCCTATGTAGCTTCTTCCACCTTTTGGTTCCTCCAAAGAAACTTCACAGAAGCCACATACATAGTTCTTAACCGACAAACATTCCTATTCAAAATCGCCACTGGAACTTTCCATATTAGATAAGGATTCCAAAATACCAACATCATCCATAGGAACAATCAAAGAAGGATCACCCACACACTTTTTCAACATCAACAAATGGAACACAAGATGAATAGAAGTCATACTCGAGGGAAACTCTAATTCATAAGAAACATTCCTAACAATCCTCACAATCTGATATAGACCGACATAACAGGGATAGAGATTGCCCTTCTTTCCATACCTCATCACTCTTTTCAAAAGAGACCTTTAAGAATACCCAATCATTAAGATCAAACTCCAGCTCCATTTTCCTAACATCCACATAAGACTTTTGGTGATTCTATACAGTCTTAAGTCTTTCTCTAATCACTTTCACCTTTTCTATGGCTTGGTTAACCAAGTCAAGGCTAAACAACCTAGTGTCACCAACCTCAAACTATACAATAGGAGATCTACACCTCCTACCATAAAGAGACTTAAAAAGAGGCATCTGAATACTCAAGTGATAACTGCTATTATACATAAACTCAATAAGGGGGAAGTGATCAACTTAACTACCTCAAAAATCAAACACAAAGGCCCTTAGTATATCCTCCAAGGTTTGAATAGCCTACTCCACTTGTCTATCTGTTTGGGCATAGAAAGCAGTGCTAAGGTTCACCTGTGTACCCAAACCTTTTTGAAATAAACACCAAAAGTGAGATAAAAAATCTGTACCTCATTCTGCAATAATGGATACTAGTGCACCATGCAACTTTACTATCTCCTAAATGAGAAAATTAGCATAATTATCTCTGAAGTAGTTAGTCCTTATAGGCAATTATTGAGAAGACTTAGTCACCCTATCCACAATGACCCAAATTGAGTCATACTGATTGCAAGACCGCAAAAGACCTATAATAAAATCCATATTGTTCGTCTCCCACTTTTACATGGGCAACTTTATCTCTTGAGACATGCCACCAAGCCTCAAATGCTAAACTTTTACTTACTGACAAACTATATATTTAGCAATAAATTTTGCCATATCTCTCTTCATGTTATTTCACCAATACATATCTTTCAAGTCATGGTATATTTCGTCTAACTTGAATAAATAGTATATCTCAGCTCATAAGCCTCAATCAAAATACTTTTTCACAGCTTATCAACAACGGAAATACACAACCTACCTTGGTACCTTAAGATGCTATCTCTCCCAATCTCGAAAGCCATAACTTTTTCCTGACCCACATCATCCTTAATCTACATAAGTATGGGATCCAAAGTCTACTTTTCCTTTACCTCAAGAGAAAGAGATGATTTAAACATCTCTTGAACAATCACTTTCTATCCTCATAGTCTAGATGATAAACTCCCAAGTTAGCCAACCAGTAAATGTCCTTTACCAATCCTCTCTTCTCCTCATGCACATGAGATAATCTCCCCATAGATAACCTACTAAGTGCATCAATAACAATATTAACTTTACTTGGATATTAATAAAGGCTCATGTCATAATCCTTAAGCAATTTGAGCTAGTGCCTCTACCTGAGATTCAACTCCTTTTGAGTGAACACATATTGCAAGCTCTTATAATCTGAATAGATATCTACATGCACCCCATACAGATAATGGAACCAGATTTGTAATGCAAATCGTCCTCCCAAGACATTGTGCACCTTAATAGTCAAGTTGATTGAGATGGGAGCTATCATTCCTCTAGGGTTTCCCCAAAATTAGTGAAACTTTAATTTTTTAGTCAAGTTGGTAGGGATGAGAGGTGGTTGAGGCTATGAAGTTGGAGATCCAAGAATTTGAACATAACAATAATTGGTAGTAAGTTGACTTACCTCAAGGCAAGATGTTATTGGATGAAAGTTGGTGCAAAAGATCAAATATAAATCCAGTAGAGAGATTAATAGGTTCAAGACAAGGTTAGTGGCCAAGGGATATAGTCAACAAGAAGGTTTGGGTACCATGAAACTTTTTTTCCCATTGCAAAAATGGTTACTGTCAGATGTGTCACTGATGTGATATGATTTCATAGAAATTTGAATGTTTAAAACTGCGAGAATATGCATGTACTTAAGGTTATTTTGTTGGATTTGATATGTTTAGAGTGATTTTGCAGGAAACTAAGTATTGGAAATAATTGGGACAAAAAAGAGTTAAAATATGGTAATTGACCACTTATGATGGTACCTACTCCAAGTAGGTTCCACCTATCTAGAGTAAGTTGCAGACCATAACTATCAGAAGAAACAATTATAGAGAATCAGAAGCAGAAGTCTTGACCCTTTCACTTATGCCAGCAGCTATTGGGCGTAGGTGACACTTACATGGCATAGGTGACTTGGCATAGGTGTCACAAATTGAATTTTAGAGAGCCAAACTTGTGCACAACCTACATACTGGCACCTACTGGGTGTAGGTACCACCTACGGCCCGTAAGTGACCTCCTTAGGTGGCTGCCTACTTAATTTTCTTAGATTATTTTGGTTTTGAATTTTAGGGTTTTCATATAATCTATAAATACCCTTTCAAAGTTTTTTAGTTATTTGAAGCAAGGGAATGCTCTTTGGGGATAAAGTTATGCACTCTTACTACTTAAAAACATATATTTGATTCCGAGATTTGATTTTGACCTTGGGATTGTTTTTTCTTAACTCTGGTTGATTATTCAATTTGAGAAATTGTATTTATTTGTTAATTTTTATGAGATAGATCTAATTCTTTCAATTGATTATTTCACAATGATGAACAACTAATTCCCTTAGCTAGGGTTTTGGGACCCTGATGGATTAACGAAGTTGGAAAAATGTTCAATTCTTCTAGATTAGTGTTGCTATATGAATTATGGTTTTCTTAGTGCTTAGTTATCTCTTAATAGTTACAAATATTAGGATATCCCCTGTATTCACTATAAACCTAAGAGGGAGGTAAAGATTGGGAACGAGAGATAAAAATAATGATTTATAGTTATTATCAAAATAAGCTTATCATTACTATATACTTAACATACTTATCTTCATATAATAAAATTGAGACCTAGATGAGGTATTTAAAATGGTGGTCCAGGGTAAGGTTTAGTAATGTGGCACTTTGAGACCGAGAGGAGATAACTGAAATTCCACCAAAGTGTGTTGAGAGGCTGTTGGTGATACATAACTTTCCAGACTCTACATGCACAGAAGTTTGATAGTTAGATTGAGCACGATAAACCTATAGAGTTATAAGCCAGGGGGAACACAAGACAAGTGTTTATTTTCGATTGATTATAACCAAAGCATTCCACGTGTTATTACTTTTCATAGATTACAACAACAAACCCCCATTTTTTTTTATATTGGTAGGTGATTTTAACAAACCTAAGTGATAGTTCACGTATTCCCTGTGGGTTTTATCCCAGCCTATGTTAGGTTACTATATTTTGAATCGACCACTTTACCTCTAGTTTAAGGTATAACTTTGGGCCATATCAAAATTTAGCACCATTGTCGGGGAATACCATTTCAAAATTATTGATTGGAGTTGTTGAAGTTTTTGGTTTTATTTTTTTAATAATTTTTTATATTTTACTACTCTTATTGTTATGACGTACTTATAACAGGAGTATTGAATGATGATAAGTCCTTTTTTATTGATCCTTATTCTTTTGATATTGTGAATTATTGCAGGAGTGTGGTAGATATATTGTGGGATCACAATAATAGCATGCTAGAAACATTGACACTCCTCGTGAATGAAAAAGAGGAGTTCAGTAAAAAGGTTGGTTGGCTTGCCTTGGATATTCACAATATAAAAAGAGACTAGGCTACAAAAGTTGAAGCATGTAACACCCAACTTGTTAGTTATGAGTTGTTTGAGGTTGAAAAACTTTTTGTAAGGCAAATTGGGGAGCTAAAATTGAAGGATTAAACACTTGATCAGACTTTGTGGATGTTGTCACTATTTAGAAGAGCATACTAGAGTTATGTGAAGATGAAAATAAAAATGTAATTCATAAGTTGGGATGTGTTGGACCTCATTCTAAGCAATTCCCATATTATGTTTGGATTAAAAGATATTAATCGAGCCATCTGAGCATATGGAGGAGTTTAATAAGGAGGAAGAATAAGTCTATATTCTTGAATTTATTGTGCCAAAATAAAGAAACTGCATTCCTCTTTTAAGGAAAAGGAGTTTCAACATGCCATATGTATTGCTTGGTTTCTTTCTTTTCATACCACCGCCCCTTAAGCATAGTAGAAAATAGAAAAATAATTAGGAGTGCAACAGTTCATATGTTCAAAGTGTAAAGAAAAATTGGAGATTAACTCTTTGTCTACCTTGATGAAGTCTGAATAATCAATATACTCGTGTCGTGCCACTATGTTAAATTAAGAGATACATGGGAGGCTACCCATGGTCTTGTTGGTAAAGTCTGAGTAACCAATATAGCTACGTCGTGCCGCGACAGTAAATCAAACGCTACTTTGGAGTCAACCCAAGGTATTTGTGTTTGATTTATTATGATTGATATTAGCTCTCTACACCTATGGTGCCACAACTATGTTCCTACTCTATTTTTTTTAGTGGTCTAATGTATTACAAACAATGTATGATTATAAGTTGAGGGTGGAGCTGCTTGTGGGTTTATTATCCTCTTGGGGTTTTTGTTCTCATGTCTCTTTTCCCCAGAGTCTTATTCCTAGTAGAGCCAACATGTTTAGGACATGCTATGTTTTGTTTTGTATTGTGTTATTTTTTTGTGCAATTAGGTGATTTTTGAGTATCTAGGGCAGTTGATGTCTTTTTTTTACTTTTGAAAAAAATGATACCCCTTTAAAAGATTTATTTTTAACTTGTGTGATGTGTATATATGTGTAACCATTATGAATCTTGTTATGGCACTAGAATTAGGGACATGATAATCATAGCTAACAACTGTATGAACCAGATAGGTAGTATATTATGATGCAACCCTCTGCTATGTGTGTGTGAGATACTACTTTATTCCCTTTATGTGTTAAATCCAGAACTTGCCTGGTTAGTCTTGCATAGGTTGTAGGATAGTCGGTTAGTAAATGATCATAGGTCGTTCTTGAAATAAGTCTACTTTTAGCCTAAACAACCTTCCAAATATAAATAAGTATCCATTAATCCCAAATGGTCCTCCCGAGACATTGTGCACCTTAACTAAGACAAATCTTCTAAGTTGAGTGTGGCTATCATAGGGGTGCATAATGTGAAGTGGGTATAAAAAGGGAAAATAAGAGAAAAAGGAAAGTAGGGCTGGGTTTGATACAAAAAAGGGAAAAGAAAAGATGAAAAAGAAAAAGAAAGAATAAAAGAAACCACACCCAACCTGAATGTGCAATACATTAATAAAAAAGGGGGAAATAAGGATGGAATAAAAAGTTGGTTGATAAGTGAACCCAAACGTAAGTGTAGTGCCAAGGATAATTCCATATGTACCATACCAGACCCCAAGACTACATTATAAGCTCAATAATGTCCTATAGATATTCTAGCCCGACTATCTGAAAGCTCAGGTAAAGAAACTAAGGGCAAGCAAATGGTATTCTGCACATACTTATTGGAACTTTTTTGTGAGTGTGTGTGTCTCTTGATCATCCCTGCATTAACATACAAGATTATATTGAGCGAGTGGGACTTCTTTATTGTAAGGGTACATGGGTTGTGTCGCTAGCCACTTTCTTGTTTGGGTAGGGTAAATTGTACATATATATGGTTGTTTGTTGCTAATATAATGCTATAGCTTGATTCCTTTGTGTCATATTGTTATGCTTTATTGATATGCACAGTTGGTTTTAAGGTGTTAAAATTGGAGGGGGGGGGGGGGGTAATATTTTTGAGCTTATAGTTGATGATTGGCTGTAATAGATGTCTCATAGTTCTCCTGGTTAAGCGTTATTGTTTTATTTTATTATATTGTATTTCTTGAGGACATGCAAACGTTCTAAGTTTAGGGTGTTGATGTTCTATGATATCATAGAACTTTCGACGCTTAAAACTACGAGAACATATATGTACTTAATGCTATTTTATCAGATTTGATATGTTTTGGAATGATTTTGCAAGAAACTAGGTTTTGAAAGCTAACTTTAAGAAAAATAAGTTAAAAGATGGAAATTGACCACTTATGATGGCACTTACATGGAGTAGGTGCTACATACCTGGAATAAGTGACATACCATAACTATCATAAGAAGAAGCAAGTATAGAGAATTAGAAGTAGAAATTTTAACCCTGTCACCTATGGCCAGGCACATACTTGGCGTATGTTCTACCTACTGGGTGTAGGTGACACCTACTGGGCATAGGTGGCCTGACTTAGGTGTCAGAAAGTGAATTTCAGAGAGCAAAAAATTAGGCACCACCTATGGTCTGGCACATGCTGGGAATAGGTGCCACCTATGACCCGTTGGTGACCTCTGCATATGGCTGCCGATCCATTTTTTCTAGAATGTTTTGGTGTTGATTATTATAGTTTCCATGTAATCTATAAATACCCTTTTTAACATATTTTAGTTTGTTGAAGCGAGGGAACGCCCTTTGGGGCTAAGTTTATGAACTATTACTACTTACAAACATATATTTGATTTCGAGAGTCGATTTTGACCTGGGATTTGTCTAATTCTTGAATTTGGTTGATTATTCAATTCAAGACTTAGATTTTATTTTTTAATTGTTGTGAGATTGATTAAATGCTTCAAATATGAATTTCATTGATTATTTCACAACGATGAGCAACTAATTTCCTTAGCTAGGGTTGTGGAACCCTAGTGGATTAACGAAGTGGAGTAAGTGTTCAATCCTTCTAGATTAGTGTTGCTTCATAACGATACTTCATTAGATTCTTCATGAACCTCAACTACTTGTCATAAAGTGCCTCTAAATATAACTACCTAAAATTAGAAATATCGTCCTTTAACTATAGCATTCTAGAAGGTGGGAAAACTAGTTCATAAATTATGTCCTCAACTTATTCTAAGCAGTAATAGATCCACTAGGTAGCTCCCCTAACGATAATGTTGCTTCATCTATAAGGGAGAATGGGAACAACCTGAGTCGTAGTGATTTCTGACTCACCCTTGGTAGGTTATATAAAGTACAAATCCCTATGAAGTTCATAATATTAATGTTTGCATCATTAGTTGGTAGATTAACACACATACCCTTTTATATTAAGCAACTGAATCATTGCACTAGTAATGCTGCAACTCATTCCTTGGGGAAACCCTAGAGGAATGATAGCTCCCATCTCAATCAATTCAACATACCCCAATTTTTTTCCAGATTATCTTAAATTGGCAAGTAATGATAAGCGGGGCGTTGAACTATACACCTTATAAGTTTGTCCTTGTCAAGTGTTGCTCGATGACTTGCTTCTTCCTATCAAGGATTTTCTTCGGCATGTCAAGCAATTGTTGAACTCATATTTTCTTTGGATATCAGTCGGTTAGTATTTGATGAGTGGTGATTTTATCATTTATTGTCACTGAACATTTGTGAATGTTGCCTTGATTTCAATGAATAAATGAGACATATTTGTGTGTAAATATACTAATATCCACTCTTTGTAAGTTCAAAATTGAAAATATAGAAAAATGTGGATTGGAGCTTAAAATGATCAAAATGGAGAGGGAAAAGTGCAGCTGAAGACCTATAGTAGAAGAGCCTCAGGTACCTCGATTGTGGTCAGATGACCGCGATCGCAGCAGTTAAGCCAAGGTCAATCAAATGCAGTCGCATGAGTTAGCTGTGGTAGCATAACCACGGTCATGGCCAAGATAGTACGATCACCGCTTAACAGAAGTATACAGCCTAAGGGCAAAACTATAATTACACGTGTTGATCCCAATATAACAAAAATACTCAAACCCTAGCCTTGAAGAAGAATTATCATTTTCCCCAATTTTAGGTGTAGCTTTAGAATTCATGTCCTCCTTTTTTGGAGGATAAAATATTGTATAAATTTTAGGTGAAGGATATATTGGAGACTTTCTAAGTAGAGGATTTGCTTACTTTCATTATTGATATTTTGGGAGAGCCAAGTTTGAAGTAACATTCGCTTGATTCTTAAACAATTCATTTTAATGGAGATTATGGGTATATCTATGCTTACTTATCTTATGTGTAGCTAAATATCCCTCTTTGGGTTATGTGTGAATTAGGGTTTAAGTGTGTGTGGGTTATTATTGTTAACATCTATTTGGTAGTTCATATTTATGGGTTTTATCATTGCTATGCTATTTTGGTTGGGATTTGATGGGTGAAAGCCACAAATACCCACATGGTTTGATGAGTGAATGCTCCAAGATCTAGAAAGTTCAAAGCTATCTTTGAAAGAAGGGTTTTGAGTGAAGTGTATGAATCCATATCATCCTCGAAAGAGGGATGTGGAGACCAAAGAAATGATAAACAGTTATGTGTCTAGTTTTCTAAACTTTCACTATCTTAGATGTAAGGGTGGATGTGAGGTTGAATATGCCATGGGCATCATCCTAAAAATAGGGCTGCATAATTAAGGTTGTGGTTACCAATTATTGATCTCACCTATTAGGTATTTGAAAGAATCAATGGGTGAAAGTTTGGTATTTTGTTGAAAGACTAACATCAAAATGTATAATCAAGACTACCCATAGTTAATTTACTAAATTGATATTAATCACTAACTCCCACATGTCACTCCCTTAGTAAAGCATTATCCCAAGATCCGTGCATAATTATTAAAACTCTAATAATTCGTAGCCCTGAATTTATACTATATAAACCCAAAAAGAAACATTAATGTAGGATCCTATCATCCCCATTTTATATTTTTATACCATTTGTTTGAATTTAACTTGTCTCTATTATTTCGAATTGATTTGATTGCCACTCACATTGTTCCTCATAGATTCAACCCTGAATCCAAAGTTGGACAAATATATTGTCGACGACCTCCTTGCACTTGAATTGCTGTGTAAGTTAAGCATTATGAGTTGTTTCCTTAGAGATTTCATGAACACCAGGTGGATGTGGCCGATTCAATGCATTTGGGTCATCTTGATGACCTCGTACTGGGCTATATGTTCATACTCTTCCATCTTATGATTCTATTATAAGGTTCATTCAAGCTAAGGGTCAAAAGGAATCATGAGATTGCATTGATTCCTACTACTAGGTATACACCAATATATACCCTAAAATTAGTAAAAAACCAAAACCAACAACCCCAACAAACTCAATTTGTAAATACTTAACCATATTCCCCGACATTGGTGCCAAAATTTGATGTCTCCCAAATTATACCTCCTAAAATTATAACACAGTCACTTTTCAAATATAGAATCCAAAAATGTTGGGGTTGATCCTATAAAAAATATGATAGAAATTTATTATGAGCTTGTTAATGTAGTTGGAAAGTACAAAATCTCTTTTTCCCAATCTTTACCTCTCTCTTGAGTTAGTATCAACTGCAGGTGAGTTCCTAAAATTTGCAATTGTTATGAAAGTAGTCAAAGTAAGGTAAACCATAATACATGCACAAACACAAATTTAGAATGACTTTTCACTCCCTCTATTTTGTTAATCCATCAGGTTCCCATAACCCTAGTTATAGGGTTTAGCTGCTCAAGATTGTAAGAACATACATAACATTCATAATTAAAAGAATATAAATGATCTCACAAATAATTAGAACAAAAATGGAAATATTAACGTAATATCAAACCCTAAAAACCAAGAACAAGAATTCCAAGATCAAAAGTGTATCTTAGAACTCAAAATAGTGTCATAACTGAATAGAGTGCGTAAACTAATAATAAAACATCCAATGGGTATTTATATTTACATCAGAAATCCTATCCTAAATAATGTAGAAAATAAAAGTTGGCACCAACCTAGGACCACACTTATGGCCTATAGGTAGTGACTACAGGGCATAAGTAGGTTTGTAGTAATTAAAGGGATCTTCAACTTTCCGAACCCCTACCTAGAAGGGGTACCTACAGGGTCGTAAGTACTACCTATGCCTCGAAGGTAGACTTTCTAGGAATCAAGATCAAACTTCAACTCTTAGAAGTTCAGGAACTTCACCTATGGACCCAACCTATGGACCCGTAGTAGCCTCTAAGCTTCACTTCATTACATTTTGCTCCTTCTCTACTTTGAAATAAATTTTCCTGCAAAACCAACACAAAAGCACATCACATCTAACAAAAATACCTAAGTACTTGGATAATTTCCTGGTTTAAGCATCGAAAGTGCCATTAAACCATGGCACATCATAGCTTCTTAAGAAGCCCTAGACCATCATAGAAGAGCTAGCCAAGTGGAGCCCATGCACTTTAACAACCATTGAGCCCTTTAGCAGTCATTTAGCCACTTAAGCGACAATCACTGCTATTATACAAATATCATCTCCGCTAATTTCCAGCTATGAACTCTAAGTGTAATCCATTATTTTAGATTGATGTGAGATTTTTAAGATATGAGAGACCAAGTGTTTGAAGTTGTGATTAGCATGAGGGAGAATTAGTGGACACATGATCATAGATATATTCGTAAGTTTTGTCTAATTTCTAGTAAAATTCTCTTAATTGATTCTTATATTTTTTATGGTGGTTTGAGCTTAGATTTAGCCAAATTTATGTGGCAATTGACCCTCCAGTTGTATGGGACACTGTGACTATTTTTATATCATGATTCCATAAATAAACCAACAATACTCCACAAAAATTACTTTAGTTGAGTCAACAATTATCATTTTTATGATCAACAAATTAAAAGAAGTCATTTATAAGGGAGACTCACTAACATATGTATCATTCTACCGATATGTGCGACACTATAATCTTAAAGATTAAGCCATAGCCATTTCTCATGTCTCATAATTATCTTAACCTCCAAATCAACCAAGAGATGGTACAATATGATGTACTATAGTGAAATGAATCCAAAATACACAATATCACAAATAAGGTTCAATCATGGTAATTCAATAGAAAAATAAATACTCAAACACAGTACAAAATCATACCAAAGAATGTAATGCAATGTAAATGATGCAATGTAATGTAGTGATGATCATAAGATGCTACTGATATAAGCTATCACGTGGCTTCCTACACAATTTTCAATCCTCAGTGCTTTACAATTGGAAACTTTAGGGCTTCTTAACCCATATAATTTCACAATCTATATTTCATATCTCAGTCACCTTGATGGCACATCCTATGCCCAAGGATTTTACAAAGTATTTAATTTTCTTCTATAATCAGTGCTGCTTAGTGATACCAAATAATATGAATATATAAGGATGAAATTAGGATGAAATGATTATAACCAATCAAGGTGAAGATAATAATCAATCCAATACAGGTATAAATAAGATCAAAATCAACTCAGCATGTCAACATTTCATATTTTAAGCCATTACCTAGCACCAAAGAAATATATAGTCATGTAAGATATTAATAATATTATTTAAATCCATCCCCTAGCATACCATGGTTTCATACTATTTTTGATGCTTAGAACTAGAAAATATTAATGTACATAGGTCTATTTTTGTAGATATGATGTGTTTTTGGTGTCTATTTTGCAGGAAACTAGGTTTTGGAGGTTAACAGAAGAAAAACGGTTAAAGACTGTAGAAAATACAACCTATGAGACCACCTATGTTGTATAGGTACTACCTATGATGTCATGTCTGGCCTCATGGGAATTAGAGATAGTAAATTTAGAGACTCTAAAAGCTTATGTTGTTCTTGATGTTGATGATAAGTAACTTACGGTGCATAAGTACTACTTACAGCACCATACGTACCATCTTGGGTGTTAGAGTGAGAAGTCCTGAATATCTAAATCCTAAAGATTTTGTCTAATCCATACGTTGATAACACCTAGGAGTATGATGGTGTATTCCCAATATTAGCATCCAAGGAAATCCCTTGATCTCATTTGATCTAAAGCTAGAGTGAATCCTATAAAAGAATTGCAGGATGTCGAAACACAATCATGAATATCATCATGAGGGGATTTTACATGATCCATATAACTTTCCCCCACCTTTACCTTGTGTTTTGAAGATAACTAAGAAAATTATAACATACTTATAAGTAGAATAAAATGTGAGAAGGGAAAATGAGGTTGCCTAACTTGCAGCTCCAGAGGTGAGATAGAGAGAAGAAGATGATCGTTGAGCAGAACTTGACAGTGTTAGAAGAGATAGAGATCTAGTAACCCCATCTTTGTTGTACTTTCCCACATATGATAATCTAGCTGGAGACATGGGGTATATAGATCCTATCAATATAGGTGCCATTATTCCTGCTGAGTTTTCCTAGGGAGTAAAGTTCAACATTAATAATGCTATGATCTATTTGTTGAATCTAAAAGGTGTGTTTGATGTCTTACCAATTTATGATGCAAATATACACCTCATAATTTTGTTAGAATTTGCATTTCATATAACATTGCTGGGGTGAGTCCAGAAGCTTTGAGAGTTAGGATGTTCCCATTCTCTCTTACTGGTGAAGAGATATTACAATTAGAAGTACTACCTCATGGGTCCATTACTACTTGCAGAAGTAGTTCTTAGACCATTTCTTCCCTCTAGCCAAAATACTGCAATTGAAGGATGAGATCTATAATTTCTAGTTGTTGCATTCAGAACTAATATATGAGGCATTAATTCAGTGTAACAAAAAAGTTGATGATGGTGTCTAATCATAGGAATTTAGGGAGAAATTTGCTAGAGATTTTCTATCATTCCATGAATACCAGTTTCAAAGCTATGGTGGATACTATTACTGGTGGAGCTTTCATGAACCTGCATTTTCACGCAACACCAAAAATCTTAGATTAAATCTGTCTTACCAATTGAGGGTGGCATACTTGGTAGGTAGTGAAAGGTGCTGTTACCTATGCTTTTGGTGCTTCCAGTGACCCTTAAATTATAGATGATTTAGTGGATAAAGAGGTTGCATAACTGAGGATGGAGATTGGGTTACTAATGAAGTAGTTTACATCTATTAATTCTGAGAAGGTGAATGTCATGGATACATAAGGTAAAGCTTCTAGGTAATATAATTCTAATGTGGATGAAGAAGCAAAGTATTTATATAGAGAGTTTGTGGGTTTCTGAGACAAGGGCCAATCATCTACTTAGACAATTAGAACTCAAAGCAAGGAAACCAAGGTCAAAACTACTATAGGGATAGATATAGAGATCAAATAAGAGAGAGAAAGAGAGAGAGATGGTGGCTGGAGGCATAAGGATGATTATAAAGAAAAGAGTCATACATATATTCTGCTGGGAAACCATGAAACTGAGTTAAGGAGGGAGGCATTGCTCAATAAGATGTTTAAGGGTAAGAAAGTCTAGAAAGTTGATTTATGGAGTTTAAGGTTGATATTTTAGGTTTTACACAAAAAAGTGAATTGCATGCTACGGTGGTCAAGAAACTTGAGAAACTATTTATAAAGATATCAACGACCTTGAATTAGTGTCAATTGAGTACCCTTTTAAGTAATACTATGCAGAATCTGAAGAATAACAGTCACCATTTCGACATTACCCCTCAAATTAGTATGGCCATCATTTATCCCCCATTCTTGTAGTTGATGAATCTAGGGATGTTATTGTTGATGTATATGAGGCACCCGAAGTAAAATTTGAAGAGTTGTTGAATATTGGTAAGTCATCATAAAAATTGATAGGTGTTGAGAAGGACAAAGGTAAGAAAAAGTAAGTAAAGCCTATACTAAAGACTATTCCACGACCTTTTATGCATTTTTCTTAGAGATTGGAGAAGAAATAAGACAAAGGGAAGTATTAGAAGTTCTTGTCGACGTTAAATGTGCTATCGGTTAATAGTCCTATTATAGAAGCGTTGAAGCAGATGCCTAGCTATGCTAAGTTCATAAAAGATTTAGTTACTAAGAAGTGGACTATGAGTTTTGAGCTACCTAATAATGTGCATCATTGCAGTGCCGTTGCTTCCCGATTATTCATTGAGGAGAAGGAGTATCCCAAAGCATATTAGGTCCTTTAACTTCTCTCATGCTTTATGTGATTTAGGAGCTAGTATCAATCTGATGCCATTGGTAGTATACATGTAATTGGGGTTGGAGGCACCCAGACCTCCATCCATGAGATTATTAATGGATGACTAGACTATAAAGAAACTAGTTGGTATGTTGTGTAATGTTTTGGTGAACGTTGCATCCTTTACATTTCTAGCGGACTTTTTGATCCTTAACTGTGAGGTGGACTTTAAAGTCCCTATTATCTTAGGAAAGACATTTATATCTACGGGTCTGGACTTGGTTTACATGGTGATGAGGAGTATGAAGTTTAAACTCAATGATGAGTAAGTTACTTTTAATACATATTTGTCTATGTGGAAACCGAAGGATATGAGGGTAATGTCCGTGATTGATACTTTTGATAATGGTGCAGTGACTGTGCCTATTGAAGAGAGACTTGGCGTTGAAGCATTTGGAATGGTTATCATAAACTTTGATAGTGATGGTATTCATGAGTATGATGAGATAGTGAGTGCATTATATGGTAGAGGTTCTTATAATTATTCTACGAATAAACAAGATCTTCATATAAAGAATAGAACCACTCCTCTAGCTCAATCATATATTAAGAACAACTGATTCTAGAATTGAAGGCTCTACCACTTCACATATATTATGTATTTTTGGGGGATGACAATATCTTTTTGGTCATTATTACTGGTGATTTATTGGAGACACATGTTGAAGCATTGATCTCAGTTTTATAGAGATTCAAGAGGTCCATCAGATGGAATATTAACAATATTCTAGGGATTCCACCCGTTATTTGCACTGATAAGATGCAACTTGAATGGAATCGTGTACCCAACATCGAGTAACAATATCCCTTTTGTGTAGGAGGTAGTAAAGAAGGTATTATTAAGTGTTTAGATGTTGGAGTGTTTTAACCCATTACAGACAACAAGTGGGTTAGTCCAGTTCAGTGTATACCTAAGAAGGGTGGGATCACTATGGTTTCAAATAACGAGAATGAATTGGTTCCCATCAGTTGTCTTACTGGATGATGAGTATGCATTGATTGTAGAAAGTTGAACACTTGGACTCAAAAGGACTATTTTCGTATGCTTTTTATGATAGATGCTAGACAAACTTGTAGGTAGAGGTTGGTACTATTTTCTTAACGGGTATTCAAGGTACAATTCGATTTACATTGCCCCTGAAGAACAATAAAAAACTACTTTTACTTGACGATATGGTACTTTTTCATTTAAAGAGGATGCTATTCGGACTATGCAATGCTCCTACCACCTTTCAGTAGTGTATAATGTCAATATTTTCTGATATGGTGGAGGACACTATAGAGGTTTTGATAGATGACTTTTTGATAGTTGGGGACTCTTTTGATTATCGCTTGGCCCTTATAGCCAATCCACTCTAGAGATGTAGGGAGTAAAATCTAATGTTGATTTGGGATAAATTCCATTTTATGGTGAAGGAAGGTATTATGCTCGGTGATCTTAGGTGGATTTATGCAATTTAGTGTCATTATCTATGATTATTTTGCCTTGTTTTGAGGACATATTGTGTTCTTAATGAGTGGTTAATAATATAACTTAGCATCTAACTGTTAAACTACTAGACTATAATGTTTAAGGAGTGTTTCAAATAATTTTTGAATTAATTTTGTCACTTAGAGTTTAGACGACAAAACTAGTGTTACTAGCTTGGGATAGGTGTTTTTCTAGTTGATCTTGATGGATTCTAGTGTATGTAATGATTCAAGAAAGTTATGATTGTGTAGTTATGTTTGAAATTACTCGTTGATAGTTATTAAGGTTCAATTTAAATAATCCAAGAGTTAAAACTGAGTTAAGGATCAAAAGGACAAAATTAGTACTCTTAGCTTAAGTTACTAGTTCATCGTCTTGGATTGTTTGTTGTTTTGAGCTATAATTAGTGTTGTTTGATGATATAGGATGCTTTATGAGTTGATAATTATGATATATTGATGATAAAAAAAGCTTTAAATAAAGTGGAGACAACACCACAAGGCTTGGAATGGATGGACATACTCGTGGGGACAAGATTTGACCAAAAATTAACGTTTTGGAGTCATTTGCGTGCCATGGAATTTGAGCACCGCTTTAGGGATGTGAAACTACATTAGGGGAATCCTAGGAATTCAATTACAGTATCTCACCATGATAAGGTCGTTACATGAACCCTATGCACAACAATAAGGGCGTGGCATACTTTTATATTAAAGTCAACAACTTGTGTCCTCCTATAAATAGGACCCTTAAACATTATGCTACACAAATTGGATGACCTTGGAACTTTAAAGGAGGATGGATAATACTTGAGTTAATGTTTGTATTCCTATAATTTTTTTTGTTTATGGATTTAACATGTATCAATTCATTGCGATTACGGTTACGTCCATGCATGGCTAAACACCAATTTCTGCAGTAAGAGGCCAGGAACATGAGTATTATTCTTATGATTGATTTGGTTTGGTTGTTTATTTATAATTATTATCACTATTTTAAGGATTACCCTCAGAACGTATGTATAATTCTATTGTGAACCCAAAAGGAGGAACAAGAGGATAGAACGTGGGATAGATAGAATAGGATTGTAATCTTCGAATCGAATGAAGTTATAATTTGCATTTAGGATTATTTCGTTCTTTTATAGTATCAAATATTAATACATTTTAACTTATTTCTTGCATCCTGACTCAATGATATAGTTGTGGGGTTAAGTTGGATATATTATTAGAGGCTCAAAAGAGTATGATCATAAAATCAACCCTGTAAATCAACAACCAAGATAATTAGCCTAACCTATGAAGTTCTATAGCATAATATTATTGTTTGCTGAGACATAACCTTGGGTTTCTCCCCATAAAATTCCAAACCTTTATTTTACCACACTATTTAGGTTATTCTTAGTTTTAACATTCAGACTCTTTCAATTACGATAGCACTTGGTTAATCGTAATAGTAAACTCAAATTGGATAGTTTTCAACAAAATTGTTGAGGGATTGATACTTGAATTTTAAAGGAAATTTTTCTACTTGGTGTACTATGTAAACTTTCATGTGGTCTTGGGCACAGTACTCGGTCACAAAAACTCAAAGTGGGGTATTGTGGTTGATAGAGCGAAGACAGAGTTTACTGAAAAATTACCTCCTCCGATCTTAGTTAAAGGCATCCAAAGCTTTTTAGGTCATACTGAATTTTATAGTAGGTTCATCACGAACTTTTCTAAAATATCTAATCCTCTGTGCAATAATTTAGATAAGAAGGTGAAATTTGTGTTTGATGATGCATATCTTAAGGCCTTTGAGTGCCTTAAGGAGCGGTTGATTTTGGCTCCCATTATTTTTTGCTTGATTAGTCCTTACTGTTTGAGGTTATGTACAATTTTAGTAGATTGTCCTTAGGAGTTTTCCTAGGCCAAAGATGTGAGAAAATCCTTCACTCGATCTATTATGCCAACAAGGCATTAAATCCTACACAAAAGAACTATACAGTCACCGAGTAGGAGTTACTTGCGGTGGTTTTTGCCTTTGATAAATTTTGGTCCTATTTAATAGGGACCAAAGTCGTAGTTCATATAAATCATGCAATATTGAGGTAACTTATGTTGAAAAAGAATGCTAAATCAAGATGGATATGTTGGGTCCTCTTATTGCAAGAATTTTACTTTGAGGCAAAAGTCCCGAAGGGCATTGAGAACCATGTTACTAATCACTTATCTCGATTTAGGAGGATACGATGCAGAAGTTAGGGGATGAGCTTAATATAGATAATACTTTTCCAGATGAGCGGGTCCTGGCTACATCTCAAGACATAATCCCCTGGTTCACTGATTTTGCCAAATTTTTGGAAGGTGATCTTTTTCAAAAGATTACTCATTTCAACAATATAAGTAGTTCATGCTTCAGGTGAGAATTTTTTCTAGGATGACCCTTATCTCTTTTGGATTTATGTGGGTGGTGTTGTTCATAGATGTATTCTTGAGGTGGAGATGATGGGCATCCTTGAGGCTTATTATTCATCGCCAGTTAGGGGTCATCATGGTGGTACCCACACAACCCAAAGTTTTTTACAGTGTCAGTATTATTGGCCAACAATCTACAAGGATGTTAACAACTTTGCTCAAGCCTGTGATTAGTGTAAGCGACTAGGCAATATTTCACAGAAACATGAACTCCCCACGAAACCTATCTTGGAGTTGGAGTTGTTTGATGTTGGGGAATTAATGTCATGGATCCATATGTATGCTCCTATGGGATGAACTATATTCTTGTGGCAGTAGACTATATTTCAAAGTCGGTAGATGCAGTTACGCTTCTCAACCATGAGGGTCAAATTGCAAGTGTGTTTTGAAAAACAATATCTTTTCTCAGTTTAGCACCCCACATGCAATTATTGGTATGTGTGGATCTCCATTTTGCAATCATATTTTCAAGGCCCTATTTGAAAATATATGGTCTGAAACATAAGGTGGAAACACCTTACTATCCACAAATAAGAGGGTAGGTTAAGGTATCGAACTGAGAGATCAAGTCCATAATGAATAAAATTGTGAATGCCAATAGGATGATTGGTCAATGAAGTTAGATGATGCTTTGTGGTCCTATCGGATAGGTTTTATGACCCCCTTAGGTGCCTTTACTTTTTAGCTTTTCTATAAAAAGGCATGCCACTTTCCTGTCAAACTTAAGCACTAGGCACTATAGACGTTGAAAAATTTCAATTTGGCGTGGAATAATGCAACTAAATTGAGGATAAGCAAGGTGAATGAGTTGGATGAATTTTGGCTTTGAGCTTATGAGAGTTCTTATTTTTTCAAGGAAAATATGAAGTTGTATCATGACAAGAAGATCGAGAAGAGAGTGTTTGATCTTGGTGATATGGTCTTGTTATATAATTCAAGACTTTACTTGCTTCTTGGTAAGTTAAAGTCTAGGCGGTATAAACTATTCACCATGGTTAGATTTTTCCCATATGGCGCTATTGAGATGAAAAGAGGTAGGGAAGCCCCATTCAAGGTAAACAAGAAGCGTGTCAAACACTATTTTGGTAATTCTAATAAGGTTGAAGTGATTGTTGATGTAAACCTTGGTGAAGTCTGAGTAGCCATGGAAATCGAGTCAGGTCATGACATTAAACCAATTATTTTATGAAAGGAAACCCATGGGCTTGTTTGTGAAGTATGTTTAACCAACATATCCATGTCGTGCCGCGATGTGAAATCAAGCACTAGGTAGGAGACAACCCACAATTTTATTGTTCACGTTGTTTTCTTTCTTTTTTATACGTATAGCATAAGGAAATACTTGGAACATTGTAAAACATTGCAAAATTCAGAAAATGATAGGTAAGGGGACTTATTGACCCACTTATGGGGGTCATATGTACCACTTAAGCCAGGTAAGTGATGCTGTAGATGTCATTAGGAAAATTGAGAATTTTTGGTCCTTAAACATTTTCTCAGGGGTTGTAAGTACAACTTACAACCTTGTAAGTGGGGTAATAAGTATTAGAACTAAAGTTCAGAGAAGTGGAAAAAATTTCTGCCACTTATGGCGGACCACTTACGGGTCATAAGTGGCATTTTAAGTGATAGAAATTGTAAGGGTACAAATTTTAAAAATCTAGGATGGACCTAGGTATATCCGACCTAAACTGGCCTAGAAATGCCTTTAAATACCCTAAACCTGATACTGTTCCCCACTATTCTCAAATTTTATAACCCCTTCTTAAATTTAAACTCACCAACTTCCTCTAAACAACATTAAAGGCAAGAAATTTTCATATTCTCAGTATCAACTAGTCCATTTGCACTCATAAAACATTCAGGATAGGGTTTCATCATATTTTTTTCATTCTTGTACTTCCATCACTAAAATTAAGGTAAATTTCTTCATTATTACATAGTGATATTAACAAAGAAAAGTGAGTTGGTACTTGAATGTTCCTAAAAATTATGTAAAACTCAAAACTATTATTTTTAGGATCCTAGAATGATTTAAATAATTGAAATTGGTACATTGTTCTTTTATCAAAGCTCTGTGGCCATTCCCTAAATATGAGTAGAAGTTTAGAAGGTTGATGTAAATCCAAAATTTAATGTGCAAGACATGTGCTTGTGAACTTGGTAAAAGCCGATGTGTGCAAAATTGGACTTAAATAGGATATACACACTGTGTAGGGAGGAAAATTTGAAAATTTTGAAGTACCCTCAGAAGGGTACCTATGATAGAACTTATGAGCCACGTAAGTATCATTTAGGGATATAAGTGTCTCTGTAGGTGCCATACCTGAAACCCTAATGTTCTACGACTTTGTCTAACACTTACGAAGGGTAACAATGGGTTTAATGTGACATTTACGACCCGTAGGTGGAGTTGTAAGTGCCCCACTCTTTGAGATTGGATTTTTTTTTCAAATTTTTCATTCCCCTCTTCTCTTTCAAGCACTAACAACTACTTTTTAGGTGCTATGGCACCTAAGGTATCCAGAAAAAAGGAGTGCAGTCGAGACTTTGGGATGAATCCCTTAAGCATAGTGGCTTAATGGAGAAGTATTTGATTTTCCTGGATAGACCAAAGGCTCCACAGGCTAGGGTTTAGAGATAGGCTATAGCAGAAACAATCATTGCTACCACTTTATGCATCCAAGGTACCCATCCTGCCTGACACAGACTTGGTCGGGAACTCATGCTATGCCCCATGCTCTCAAAGTCACTATAGAACTTACGTATCATCCCTAAAGTCATCAAGACTCACCACGAGTCATATGATGAAGCCATAACTAAAACAGTGTGAAATGATTGAAGTTTCTAGTCCTTTGATGACTCAATCCTCAGAGTTGTTACTAAATGTTACAAGTCCTATAGTGAGGTTCGTAACTTCAGTAGTATTGGTTCTCTAAGTTTCTATCCAAGTTACCAGTGGTTGATACAAGTCATGCTGACATGTTACAAGTTGTAAGATACAAATTCTATCAAGACTAGTGTATACTTTCTTTGTTTCTACCAAGGTTACGAGTTTCTAGGTCCACTCATTGCCTAATGATATGAGCCATGAGATGTGTCATGACGAATGACGGTCGAGTTTCTATAAGTTTCGTTGAGGGGCCTTTTGGTATTTTTTGCTTATAAAACTCCCAACCAATGACTTATAACTTAAGAGAGATGTTATTTTTCACTATTCTCAATTAATTAACAACACTTTTTCTCCTCCCATTCTCAAGAACAACAAGGATAGGGTTTTATTTCCTATGGACATCTCTCAAGTCTCTATGTTCAGATTCTCTTTACAGGTCAAGTAAATTTTGGTATGTTGAGTTTTGAGCAACTGTAATCTTTCATCCTTGTGCCCAAAAAATTTGATCTTTAAAGGTAAATTTACATGATTTAATTAGGGTTCATACCCAAGTTCTTATCTTTTGAAGTATAAAATTATCATGTGATTGAAGGATTTAAGTGCATAAGAGTTGTCATATATTCATCTTTTAAATTGCAACATTTCTATTAGTATCTGAATTTCATTGGTTTGACTTGAATTTTAAAGAACGATTTCTATGTAAGTATTGATCATGATATATTCTATTATAAATTCTATGAAAGAAAGTTTTATAAGCAACATAATTAAATTTACATGTACGACAACATGATTAACGTTCATCTTGATCATTTGATAAAAGTTAAGACTTTAAATCTACAAGTATTCTTTGCGATTATGATTTAAGTAAAGAGAAGCATATTTGGTTTTTAGTCTATAAACCCTTATGCTATTTTAAGGTGGATTTCTTAAGTATGAGTATACATATATTTTTTGGATTAGTATTTAGTATCGAGAAGGGAAGATGGATGAGAGTATCCTAAATTCCTGGAAACTACAATCCATCGTAGGTTTAAGTCCCAATACAGGTTAAGTTCAATGATCACTTAAGTTAAGGTCCTACTCCGATGGTAGGGTAGGACAAAATCCCCAATGTGGTTAAGATGTTGGACTACATGATAGCTCATATAGTTTTTGTCGGTTAGAAGAACCTGCCACAAGAAAGATTAAAAATAAAGATTTTAGAAACTAAGTGTATTGACTTACTGAGTTTATTCAGTATGCCTTATTACACATGTTTTATGAAGCTACAGTTTTAAGATTTACTCAAGAACAAGGTGATTCCTCTACACTTAGCATTTATGGTTTGAAAGTATATATGCATAAAATCAGTTTCTATTTTACTTATGTATTCACCCCCATATACTTACTATATTTTGAAGTACAAACCCACATATATATATATATATGCTACATTGTTTTATAATGTAGGTTCTGGTGCTCCTTTCTAGTAGCACTATTGATCACTGGCATTACTTCCTGCACCCAGACTTTTGGTGAGTCCTCATAGCCTGAGGGTCCAACACATTAGATTCTTGGTCATTGATAAAAGTTACTTTAGTTACTTGATTTCAAATTTTATTCTAGTCAGCTGCGGTCTGTCCTAGTGGCTCTCTAGTTAGTAGTAGAGGCTTGTCAGATTACGCACCTTTTAGTTTAAAAAGTGTGTTCGTTACTTCAAGACTTTATGTTGAGAATAAGATTTTTAGCTGTTTCCTCCCGTATTCATATGTATGTGTTAGTTCACTTTTCATAAGATTTTCAAATTATATAGATGTCAAGGGTTAACTTGGGTCTATTTGTAGTCCTAGGCACCGTGTGACATCAAGGGGGTACATCTAGGTTGTTACAAAAATGTTATTAGAGTTTAAGGTTTTAATGAGTCATAGAGAGTTAGACAAACTGCGTTACATAGAGTCTTGATCATGAGTGTGAAGTGTGCCATACGTATAAGCAAGAGGCTATGGCATGAGTTAGGAATCATCCTTTACTTTATGATCTATCATGCTTGAAGTTGTCACTATCTTCCATATTTAGTGCTTTTGCATGACAGAATATGACATTTCACTAAGGTGACGCCCGTAGAAATAGTGATCAACCACTACTATAGGCAGACCCTCAGAATGAAAATGTCTTTTATGCTTAATTTTTGGCCTTTTTTCAAGCGTTGGCCCAAGCTATGAATGATATTTTTTAGGGAAACCAGCAAGAAGCAGTCCCACTTTAGCAAGATGGTACTCAGTAGCCAGGTCTCGAGATTTAATGAGAATGAATCCACCTAAGTTCCACGGGTCAAAGGTAGATAAGGATCCACAACTCTTTATTGATGAGGTGAGAAATGTTACTCAAATCAGGCATTTTAATGAAGAGGAGAGTGTAGAACTAGTATTTAATGGATTGAATGATTTTTCTTATGATTGTATCATTATGTGAAAGGATGGTAGAGGTGAGAATGCAACTCCTATAAGTTAGCAGGCATTTTAGAGAGCTTTTCTAGACAGGTTCTTTCCTTATTAGATGAGGGAGGACAAGGTAGTGGAGTTTATAAATCTGAGGCAGGGCTTGATGATAGTGAAAGAATACTGACTAAAGTTCACTCAATTAGCTAAGTGTGCCCCGGAGTTGTTATCTGACTCTAGAGCTTGTATGAGTAAATTTGTTACCAGGTTATCAAATTTGGTAGTCAAGATGTGTCAGACTAACATGTTAATCAAAGATATAGATATTTATTTGTTGATGATGTATGCATAACTAATTGAGGCAGAGAAGTTGAAATAAATAGAGAAGAGGAACAAGGGAGCTAGGACTGGAAAATTTGAGTATAGTCAACAAAGGTCCAGAGGGGGAAGTCATTCACAATTTTAGGTCTACTTATCACTGCCTACACCATCCTCAACTTGTTCTGCTGCACTTAGGACTAGACAAGAGAAGTGAGGTGGGACTTTGAATTCCAGGTCTCTGAATAATATGGTTGGGAGGCCCAGTTATCCGACATATGAAAAGTATGGTAGAAATCATCTTTGTGAGCATTTGATGGGTAAAGGGGTTGCTATGGTTTTGGAAAATTAGGCCACAGTATCCAAGAGTGTCTATTTGCTAACTAGGGAAGTAGGGATGTTCGTCCTCAAACTCAAGCTACAATTTCAGTAGCTCATCCAGGCCATCCAGTCCCTCCATAGGGTGCATCATCCCGTATTGGTGGTGGTCAATGCCATAGTTAGTTTAATTCTTTTCCATTCTGTCAGGAGCAGGAGAGTTCACCAGATATTGCCACTAGTGTCTATTATGCTTTTCACCTTGATGTATTTGTGTTGCTAGATCCAGGGCCTAATATCTATATGTAACTTTACTTGTTGCTGTAAATTTTGGGGTAAGCGCTAAAAATCTTCTTAAGTCCTTCTCAGTCTCTACCATATTAAGAAAGTCAGTTATCACTAGGTGAGTCTATAGGAAGTTTCCTAATACCATTCTCCATAAAGTTATATAGAGAAATTCAATATAGCTAGAGTATAAATTTTGATGTGATTTTGTGCATCTATTGGCTCCATTCATGCTATGCATTAATAAATTGTCACACCTATATGGTGAAGTTTTAGTTTCCTAAGAAGATATTTTTTGAGTAGGAGGGTTGTTCTGTGTCTCCCAAAGGTAATTTAATACCCTATCTTAAGTCTAAAAAGTTAACATTAAAAGGGTGTATTTATCATTTAGTTCGAGTCAAAGGTATTATGTTTTCAAACCCCAATAGTTATATCAGTCCATGTAATTAATGAGTTCCAGTGGTCTTTCCAAGATCTGCAAGGGTACCTCCAGACAAAGTAATAGAGTTCGGTATTGATCTCTTTCTTGATACTCATCCTATCCATATACCTCCATATTATATGGATTAAACAAAACATAAGGGGTTAAAGGAGCAGCTTAAAGATTGCTTAGATAAGTGTTTCATCAGACCCGGTATTTCTTCATTCAGTTCTTCGATTTTATTTTGCGTAAGTAAGATGACCATCTCAGAATGTGCATAGACTATAGGCAACTAAACAAGGTTACCATCAAGAACAAGTACCTTATTAATCGAATCATTGTTCTATTCGATCGGCTTTTGGGTGCCTAGTGGTTTTCCAAGATTGACATTAGGTCAGGGTACCACCAGTTGAAAGTTAGGCAACACAATATTCTGAAGACGGCTTTCCAAACAAGGTACGATCATTTTAAGTTTGTTGTTATCTTATTTAGACAAATAAAGGCTCCTCTAGCCTTTATCGACTTGATAAATATAGTCTTTAAGCAATACTTGGACATGTTCATCATTGTCTTTATAGATGACATACTAGTTTATTCTTAGAGTAAGGAGGAACGAGTAGATCATTTGAGTATGGTGTTGTAAACCCTCAAGGACTGTCAACTATTTGCGAAGTTTAGTAAGTGTGAAATTTGGTTAGAGTCTGTTACCTTTTGGGGATACATTATTTCAGGGGCTGGTATTTATGTGGACCCTTAGAAAACTACTGGAGTAAAGTACTAGCCTAAACACATCACTCTATCCGACATTATGAGCTTTTTGGGTTTGACTGGGTGCTATAGAAGATTTGTTAAATGGTTTTCCTCCATAGCCAAATTGTTGACTAAGCTGACTCAAAAGAAGGGGAAGTTTGTATGGTCAAATAAATAGGAGAAGAGTTTCCAAGAATTGTAGAATAGATTAACTTTGGCACCAGTTTTAGCTCTTCTAGAGGGGTTAGATGGATTCATAGTGTATTATGATGCTTCTAAAGTTGGGTTAGGCTGTATGTTCATGCAAAATGGGAGAGTAATAGCTTATGCCTCCAGGCAACTTTAGGATCATGAAAAGAACTACTCAACCTATGATTTGGAGATAGCTGTGATGGTGTTTGCTCTAAAGATTTGGAGGCACTATCTTTATGGTGTGCATGTTGATGTTTTCATCAGCCAACAAAGTCTTCAGTATTTATTTTTTCAAATAGAGAAAAATCTTTCTCAATGAAGGTGGTTAGAGTTATTGAAAGATTATAACAAGAATATGCTTTATCATTTGGGTAAGGCTAACGTGGTGGCAGATATACTGAGTAGGCTGCCTATAGGTAGTGTGTCTCATGTGAAAGAGGAACAACAAGAGTTGGCAAAGTAAGTGCATAGGTTGGACCATTTGGGAGTTTCTTTGCTTGACATAGATGGAGTAGTAGTTTAGAACGATTCAGAATCTTCTCTGGTAGTGGAAGTAAAGGAGAAGTAGCATAAGGATCCTATACTTAGCCAAATATTGGAAGTAGTCCAGCAGCAGAAGGTTGTGGTTTTCTCCCATTGGGGAGATGGTGTACTTTCCTATTAAGATAGGCTTTATGTTCCCAATATAGATGGGTTTAGGGAAAGGATACTAGCTGAGGCTCATGGTTTAAGGTATTCTAATCATTCTGGTGCAACTAAGATGTACCGTGATTTGCGAGAAATTTATTGGTGTGATGGTATTAAGAGGGACATAGCGAGTTTGTAGCTAGGTGCCCTAACTGTCAACAAGTTAAGGTTGAACACTAGAGACCAGGTGGTACTCTATAGGTGATTAGTATCCCTACATGGAAGTAGGAATTAGTGAATATGGATTTCATCACAGTTTTACCTCGTACAAGATATCAACATGACTTAATTTGGGTCATAGTCGACCGAATGACCAAATTGGCTCATTTCCAACCTGTTAAGACTTCAGATACGGTATAACATTATGCCAAAATATATATTCACAAGTTAGTAAGAATTCATGGGATACGCTTGTCTATCATTGGAAATAAAGGCATGTAATTCAATTCCAAGTTATGGAAATCGTTTTAAAAAGGCCTTGGTACAAAGGTTAGGCTCAGTACAACTTTTCATTTGAAGATCGATGGTCAGGATGAATGTATAATTCAGACAGTGGAAGAATTGCTGATAGCATAGGTTTTATACTTTAAACAAAGTTGGGATGATCATCTAGCTTTGATCGAGTTTGTGTATAATAATAGTTACCATGCCAATATTTAGATATCTCTATTTCAAGTATTGTATCGACGCAGGTGCGGATCACCCATAGTATGTTTTGAGGTCTATTAAATGATATTGATTGGGCTAGATTCTATTCTTAAAGCTATGGAAATGGTTCAATTTATTCATGAAAGACTAAAGACTTCTCAGAGCTATCAAAAATTACATACAGATTTTATAAGGAGAGAAATTAAGTTTGAAATAAGAGATTGGGTATTCTTAAAGATGTCTCCTAAGAAAGAATAATGAAATTTAGGAAAAAAGTAAAGATTAGTCCCCAATTTGTTGGTCCGTATGGGATAGTAAAACATGTAGGAGAGGTTGCTTATGAATTGGACTTCCTGCCAGAGTTATCTGTGATTCATCCACTTTTCCATGTTTCGATGCTTAAGAAGTGCATTAGAGATCCGTCCTTAGTAGTTCTCTTAGAGAGTATTGGTGTAATGGATAGCTTATCATATGAAGAAATTCCTATCAAGATTCTTGATAGGAAAGTCCAAATACTAAGGAATAAGGATGTAGTATTAGTAAAGGTTTGTTGGAGAAACCAATTGATTGAAGGGGCTAGTTGGGAAGTTGAAGCAGACATGATAACCAAGTACCTTTATTTCCTTTCTTCCAATTTATTTCCTGCCGAAGGTAAATCATTATTCCAGTAATTTTTTTATCTTTAGGTCTGGTCAAGTATTCTTATATCATAACTTGTGTTCGTGGGTCATGAAATCATATTTATAAGTTATAAGCTTGATGGTAATAGTAGTGTGGAGGAATCGATTATGTTACAAAATCCCTATTCGAGTTGAGTCTCATCAAGGATGAATGTTTCCAAGGAAAAGATATTGTTATATCTCATTCTCTCAAGGTCACTGTAGAACTTACGACTCATCCTTCAAGTCGTTAATACTTACCATGAGTCATATGATGTATTCGTAACCAAGACAGTGTGAAGTGATTTAAGTTTCTAGACATTTGATGACTGAGAAGTGATTTAAGTTTCTAGACATTTGATCACTGACTCTAGGAGTCGTTACTAGATGTTACGAGTCATATAATGAGGGTCATAAGGTTAGAACTGTTGGTTCTATAAGTTTCTATCCAAGTTACAAGTGGTAGATACAAGTCACGGTGACATGTTACCCGGTGTAAGACACAACTCATACCTAGACCAGTGCATAGTTTCTTTGTTTCTGCCAAGGTTAAGAGTTGCTAGGTCCACTCATAACCAGATGATATGAGTCATGAGATGATTCATGATGAATGACAGTCGAGTTTCTATAAGTTCAGTTGAGGGACCTTTTGGTCTTTCCCTTATTAAAATTCCCAACCCGAGACTTATAACTTAAGAGAGACCTTATTTTTCTCTATTCTCAGTCAATTAAAAACACTTCATTTCCTTCCATTCAAAAAAACAACAAGGCTAGGGTTTCTTTCACAAGGACATCTCTCAAGTCTCTAAGTTCAGATTCTCTTTACAGGTCAAGTAAATTTAGGTATGTGGGGTTTTGAACAAGGGTACTCTTTCATCCTTGTGCTAAAAAAATTTCATCTTTAAAGTTGAATTTACATGATTTAATTAGGGTTCATACCCAAGTTCTCTTCTTTTGAAGTATCACATTATCATGTGATTGATGGATTTAAGTGCATAAGAGTTATCATATATTTATTTTTTAAATTGCAAGATTTCTTTTATGATGTGAATTTCATTATCTTGACTTGAATTTTGATGAAATATTTCAGCGTAAGTATTCATCATGATATTTTTTTATAATTTCCATGAAAAAAGGTATAAAAGGAAAGGCTTATGCATAAGCACCGTGTTTAAAAGAAACCTAAGTTTTTAAGTTTTAGTTACATGTACTACAACATAATTAAAGATCCTATTCCAATGCCAGGGGTAGGACAGCTCCCCCCAATATGGGTAAGATGTTGGAATCCATGATAACTCACAAAGTTTATATCGGTTAGAAGAATTTCCCATATAAAATACTAAAAGTAATGATTTTAGAAGCTAAGAGTAACAACTCACTGAGTTTATTTAGTATGACTTATTACACATGTTTTATCATCATACGGTTTTCATATTAACTCAAGCCGAAGGTGAGTCCTCTATACTTAGCATGCATGGTTTGAAAGTATATATGCATAGAATCGATTTCTATTTTACTTATGCATTCTCCCCATATACTCAGTATATACCAAATTACCGACCTATCCATATATGTATATGTACTACATTGTCTTCCAATGTAGGTTCTAGTGCTTCTTTCCAGCTGTATGATTGATCACTGGCATCACATTTGGCACCTCGGCTTTTAGTGAGTCCTCATAGTCCGAGGGTTAAACCCATTAAATTCTTGGTTGTTGATGAAAATTATTTTAGTATCGTTGATGAAAATTATTATAGTTACTTGATTTCAGATTTCATCAGGTCAACTTGGGTCTATCCTGTGGCTTTCTTGTTAGTATTTAAGGCTTGTCATACTATGTACCTTTAAGTTCAAAGAGTGTGTTTGTGACTTCATCACCTCAAAATGAGAATAATATTTTTAGTTTCTTTCTTCCTTATTCATATGTATGTGTTAGTTCACTTTTAATAAGAGTTTCAAATTATATTGATGTCAAGGTTTAGATTTGACCCATTTGTAGTCCTAGGAACTGTATGACATCCAGGGGGTAGTCCTGGGTCGTTAGAACTCTGCCCACATCTACAAAGTTCAGGGACCAGATGACCACATCTAGACCAGTTCCTATACTAATTATTGTGAAAACCAGGACTTTACCACCTTAGTCTCTCCCAGTTTAGGAACAGAGAACATGTTTCTAAGGTTGAAGTTGATGAGGAGGAGGAGTCAGGATTTGGATATGAGATTGAGTTTAGATTTATTTTTGGTTTGGGTGAGTGAGAGAAGACATAAAACCCCCAGTCTGAGGAGTGGTCAGAGGATAAGTCAGGTTTAGAGAGTGAGACAACAATAGTAGTACCCCAGTTTGAGAAAGGTACACCACGGGTGACACATCATGTTTTGTCATCCTCAACACCTGACACACAACCACCCACACAGAATGTTCAGCCTTCATTCCACCACTAACAGGCCGTGCATCGTATTCTACACACGTCTTGGCTATGCCCATAGAATAGATCAACTCGAGATGGTGTGTTGAGGGAATTTATTGTATTTTTGACTCTGATAGCTTCATTGTAGAGGTGGGTCCGCCTAAGAAGGGTATAGAAGTTTAGATAAGGATAGATTTGTTAGGGCTAGCCGGGGTTTCAAATATGCAGGCCTTATTTGATCGATACTAGTTGGGGTGGATAGATAGACCTTAGGGATTTTATAGCCAACCCTTGGTAAAAGGAGTTCTATGCTTCCTATACCCCTCTATCTATCTGGTTGCTCCTAGGGGGTAGGGGCATAGAGCATACTCATTTGGAGAATATATTGGTTAGTGGATTTCTTATTAATATTTCTATAGTGGCTATCCATTGAGTTCTGTTAGGGCCTGAGTATGTAGCCCCAATATCTACTACAGAATATGACTCCAGGATGAGATTTGTGTGGGATAGACACGCCGTGAGAGATTTAGAGTATAGATGATAGAGGTTTGATTTGGCGAGATAGATCACCAATTTGATTTTAGACTTAGGTGATAATGCCCCCCATGATTAAGGGTAAGGGAGAGATTAAAAATGCAATGCTACGCTTCGCAACTAAATTTTTATGGACGGTATACATTTTATATTGTGTCCAATAGCATCGGACAATGTTTTCACATGGGATCGGGTCGCATTGGTTGCTACTTTGTTTGCAGTGTATGACAATAACTTCATGGGCCTGATCAGATTTTATATTCATTAGTGTGCATTTGAGGACTTGACCTCTCTTCTCTTTTCTTTCTTCATCCACTATCTTTATAATAAGGTAGAGGTTCTCGATAATCCAGATATTGATAGGTGTCTTAAAGCGAAAAGAGTCATACTTATTAGCTTGATCTAGGATCCGACAATCTAGTCTTTTCCTAGAGAGCTTAGGTACCTCCGACAGTGATTCTGGTCCATTTTGAGGGACTTTCATCTTTGACATCGCATGGTAATATGGTGAATATAAATGTTGATATTGATTTAGGTGAGAAGAGAGATAAACCTGAGATTGCTATAAAGGAGGAGTGGGCTCAACTACTTCTACTTCCTCCCCGACCTCTACTTCTGAGCCAGTTAGGGCATCTACTATGACCAGTCTCACTACTTCTATATCTATAGATAAAGGTTTCATTGTAGTACTATACGTTTTCATTAAGTTCCTCATGGAGAGACTAGATGAGACTACCACTCGCCTTACTCACGTAGAGTCTGAGCTTGCTTCTTTGTATGGAAAAATCAACCTTAGGTCTAGACGACTTTAGAGAATGATAACACTCAGATATGTGTTACGATTCAGGCTGAGATATTGGAGTTCACCAATGAGTTGCATAACAGGATTGATTCTATTGAGGGTTGGGTTAGTATGTAGTTTTGAGATGTATAGGCTATAGATCTTTCTGAGATTAGGTAGAAGGTCGCCACACAACGGATATAGGTACAGTCTCTTGTTGAGATCTAGGTTTTGGTCATCCCTCTATTTATTCCATTATTCACTCAGCCCATGCCTCCATACCATTCTAGACTATTTGACCTATTTGATGAGGAGGAAAAGGTCCTAGTGGTTTGGACAAAGAAAGATAGAGATGAGGATATGCAGTACCCCACTATCCCATATAATCAAGCCTTGAGAAAGGGAACTCTTGATTCTAGGGATTCCATAAAGGTGAATGCGGTCAGACATTATGAGATATTAGTGGGTCCGTCTTCTAGTCATGCCCCGCCACCAGCGCTACCACCAGTTGAGATAATAGATTCCCCAAGTGCGGGTGAGCATGATCTATATGCAAAGAGCATCGGAGGAATGTACTCATTCTCTTATTTTTTATTGTAATTATACATTGGGGACAGTGCGTAGTCTTTTAGTTGGGGGTGGGATGGACCAAAGTAGCTGAATTTTTTATGCCTTGCTTCTTTACCCATCGGTCGCGTTATCTTAGTAAAGCTAACATATCTAGTACGTATTTGGTTTTTTTTCATGTTATTTTTTATTGTCTTAGTTTAAGTATGAGAAAATAAGTACCTAATGGCAGTTGACATATTTTTCTTTTGTTTAAGTGTTTTTGAGAAAAGTGATACCCCTTCAAAAAATTTGTTTGAACTATGTGATGTACTTAGATGTTTGACCATTGTGAATCTTACTATGGCATTAGGAGAAGGGAAATAATAATCATGGCTAACAACTACATGAACTGGATAGGTAGTAGTTTGTGATACAACCTTGTGCCAGGTATTTGTGAGATGCTTACTTATTTCCATTTATGTATTGAATCCAACACTTGCCTGGTTAATCTTTCCTAGGTTGTAGGATAGTTGGCTAGGAAAGGATCACAGGTCGTTCTTGAATTTTATCCATGTTTAGCCTAAATGACCTTCCAAATGAGAATGAGTACCCCTTGATCTCTATTTTAAGCTTGTCTAGACCTATTTTCTAGTTTTTACCTTTCACCTTCCCTATTTAGTTACAATGGACATATTTTGCCCAGGTCCTTCTTGTACACTGTGCATCTCAATTCAAGAAAATTTCTAAGTTGAGGGGAGCTATCATATGGGTGCATAGTTAGAACTAGGTATAAAGGAGGGCATAAATAAGAGAAATAAAGTAGGGTTGGGTGTGGTAGGAAAAAAAGAGAAGAAAAAATTAGACAAAGAAAATAGAAATGAAAGACTAAAATTTAAAAATAGAAACAAAAGAGAAAGAATAAAAGAAACTGCACTCAACCTAAACAAGCAATAAAAAGAAAAAGGGAGAAATAAGGGTGAAATGAAATAAAAGTTTGTTGATAAATGAACCCTAATGTATTGTAATGCAATAGTGGCTTAGACACTAAATTTCTAAATGTACCGTACTATCCCCAAGCGTACGTTACAAGCTGAATAAAGTCCTATGTGATCCTAGTCTAACTTTTTGAAAAACTAAGGTAAAGAAACTAAGTAAAATCCTATGGTATTCTATGCACATTTTTGGAACTTCTTTGTAAATATGAGTGTCTCATAATTGTCCCCACATTAACATGCATGATTATACCAAGTGAGTTAGACTTCTTTGTTTTAAGGGTACATAGGTTGTGTTGCTAGCTCCTTGTCTGTTCGTGTAGTGTGATTTTTACATATGATTGATCATTTGTTTCTAATATAATGACATTGCTTGATTTATTTGTGTCACATTGTTGGGATGCATAGATCCACACAGTCAGTTTTAAAAAGATAAAAGTAGGAGGGGGTGATACTTTTTTGCTAAGGTTGAGATTGACTGTCGTAGGTACCTTAGGTTTCTCTTGGTTAAGCGAGATTGATGTGCCATGGTTTCATGGAACTTTTGATTCTTAAAACCAGAAAATATGCAAGTACTCAAGTCCATTTTGGTAGATCTGATGTATTTTTCCTGTCTATTTTATAGGAAACTTTGTTTTGGAGCTTAACAGAAGAAAAAAAGTTGAAGACTATAGAAAATCCAACCTATATGACCACCTATGTGGAGTAGGTGCGTATAGATTGTCTCATGGGCATCATAAATGGTTAATTCAGAGTCTCTGAAAGCTTATGTTGTTCCTTGTATTAATGAGAAGTAACTTATGATGCAAAAGTACTACTTATGATGCCGTAAGTGCCATCATTGGTGTTAGAGTGTGAAGTCCTGAGAGTATGAGTCCTAACACTTTTGTCTGATACATATGATAATACTACCTATGACACAAAAGTTCCACTTATGCCCCGTAGTTGTTTTCACAAGTGGAATTACAACAACAATGTAGAAATCTATCACTCACGGCGGCTACCTACATGGCATAGGTGGCACTTACAACCCGTATATAGGCCCCTATGTAGCCACTAACTTAGTTTCCCTGTATGTTTTGGTTTAGATTTCTAGGGTTTGTATGGCATCTATAATTACTCTTTTGATTTTTTTAGTCAATTTATGCACTCATTATATTCACAAACATATATTTGATTCTAAGATTGACTTTTGATCTTGGGATCTCTTTGTTCTTGGTTTTTTGTTTATTATTAATTTAAGACTTTGGGTTTTATTCTTCCATTGCTATGAGATTATTTCTATGCTTTATTTATTGAATTCCATGAAATTGTTGCAACTATGCAAGACTAAATCCCTTATCTATGGTTGTGGGAACCCTAGTGTAATAACAAAGTAGGGAAAGTGTTAGGCTCTTCTAGATCATTTTTACGCATACATTGTGATTTTTTTTTGGATTATTTTCTTCCGTATCTATTGTAGAAGTTAAGGACTTGCCTGTATTCGTGGTCATCTTCACAAGAGAGGTCAAGATTGGGAAAAAAAGATTGCAACAGTGATTTAAGGCTATCAACCCTTTTCAAATTAACTTGATAATCAAAAGATGATAGTTAAACTGGGAACGGAGACAAGGTTTTGAAAGCCGACACTCTAAGACTTACAAGGCGAAGAGTAAAACATACATAGGGGGAACATAGTCCTAGTATTCATCTCAGATTAAGTATAACCAATAACATTCAAGACTTGTTACAGTTTGTTGTTAACACAAATTCCCCCATTTACTTTCCTGCATTGTTCAACTATTTCAACATGTTCGAAAGAGATTTTCACCTATTTCCTATGACTTTGACCCCAACCTAATTGGGTTACTATAGTTTGACAACGACCACATTGTATCTTCATGGAGGGTATAGTCTGGGCGATATCAAGCCCCTTATCGAGCATCACGCTGATGATAAGGCAATTTAATGCTCAAATAAGGACAATAATATCAATTAAAGTCCCACTTGGGCATCACAATAATAATAATCTCTCATCTATATAATAACATTCACATAGAACTCCTTATGAGCAACACATAAATAGTAAACAATATAAACAAAAATATATAGCAAAACTTACCCAAACCTAGCTTGTCTCATATAGTAAGTCTCATATTTCCCAAAGATGACATCATTAAACTATATAACTCAACGGAGAACTATGCTAGCTAGTAATATGTTCTTATAAGCGATATTAAGCACAAATAATTCAATTATTATGAGTCTATTTATAAGTATTTTCTAAATCTTAACCTTTCCACTAAATTACAATAATAACATAATTATCTCATAAAAGGTCGCTAAGTCCCAATCATCACAATAAACTCCACTAAATATGTTTCAGCCTCTAAAATAGGTACCCACTATTAATTTATTCTAAATTCATAGGCCATCTATTTGCAATATATTTTAAACATAATCGCAACTAGTTAGAATCACTAAGATAAGATATTATATAACTATAATCCCTCAAATGAAATTGATCCTTGAAGATATGCTCACCATTTCATATAAGAGGGACTCCCATCATAAACAATTCACAAAACACAAGAAAATAAGCATACAACACATAGACAACTCAGAAACAGTCAAGGTATATCTTTACTTGCCTTTAAGAAGATCTACAAGCCCAAAACACATACTGATGCATCATCTAGAATATCTACTCCATCAAATCATCACCAAATACATCCAACATAATCAAATATAACATCTATAAGTCAAAAGGAGTCCAATGATATCCATTTCATTATGTTTTGTTTTGAAGTCTAAATCTCTTTGAAAATCAATTTCTTAAATAAAATGGTAAACTCAAAATTTTATTTAAGAATCATGTTTCCCATACTTTAAGAGTTCAAAATCTAAAATCTAATGAAATTAATTAAAAATTAGATATGAAATCACCAAAATATCAATATCTCACTTTACTGGTAGAATTCCAAATGTTCATTATCTTTTTTTAAAAGTAAATTAGATTTAGGACTTCTATTACACAAACATATATCTACACAACACTAAAGGTCCAACATTAAAACCTATCATGAAAATAGAAAATCAAAAAGGAAAAAACTTCATCCTAAGCAAAATCTAATTAAAGCAAGAAAAAATGGAAAGTGAAGAAACAAGTGGATGAGCAAAATCCTAGATTTGCACCTTCTTTGCATGAGCCATAACTGGTGAAAAGGAAAATAAACTGAAGCAACAGCAGTAGAAATCGAGTTCTTCAAGATTTGTGGCCCATCTTCTTCATTTACTAGTTTATATTCAATGTTTTTGCGATGTTTCTTTCCTCTTTATTATCGTATAAATCACCTAGTCAACCTCATAATTCTCAGGTGTTGTGTTTTTTTTCCTCAACTATGAAGTCTTCTATAAGTTTGATAATCATCAAAGGCTAGGTTTGATGCATCAATAGGTATGTCCACTAGTAAATTGTAGATTTAGGGTGTGACACAAATTTTGTTGTTTCAGACTAGTGTTCATAATGTTTTTGAGTTTTTCTTTGTGGATGAACCTCATACAAAGTTAATACCACTACCATAGGAGCACCAGAACACCCTATGAATTGTCACTATATAAAATCATAAGCCAAAGATATTTGTTATACTCTATGTTGTGAAATCCTTGAATACCGATTAAAATTGTTGTTTGTGTGTTGTTCCTCTTTGTATGAATCTTTGTGTGAACTTTTTATGCATCTCTAGATCCTTAAAATGAATATATCAGTGAGGATCTCATTTCTTAATTGTATTGACCCTCACATAAGGAACTTGATATTTATCAGACAATAAGATTTGTTATGTTTTTTCTGGTAACTACTAATTGTTGGTGTATGTTACTATGCATGTACTTGGAAAATAAGCAACATCGTTATCTAAAAAATCTACAAGTGGTTTTCTTTTCTGTAATTGTACTTGATGTGATTCTAAAACCCCACAATCTCCAAGCTAAGCTTCTAATCATTTATAATATGTTTATAAACCCAAAAGTGATTATTTTAACTATAGATATGGGACATGATAATTTACCTAGTGTGTCAAGTGGTTCTGATGCAAAACATAGTCATAGGAAGTATTTAGAGCAAAGTTGAGATGAGTGCATTTGTTATCGATTGAGTTTTAGTATTTGATCTTACAAGAAATATTGCTATTAAAGTTAATAAGATGTGATGAATGCTCTAGTTTTGAACATAAGACTAGTGAATAAAAAAAACATTCACTAGACTTATTAACCTACAAAGGAGATACAATTTATTTTATTAGTCTAATGGAACCATTTAGAATAGGTAGGAGCTAGAATTATATAAAAAAAAGTTGGGGATCAAATATAGATTTTTAAATGTAAATGAAAAAATATAGGCCTTTATTGATGAATTGATGGAGGTCGAAGTATTGAGAGATGAGGAACATCGCCTTACTTTAAATGTTTTTAACCAAAATCATGGAGTTGATATAGTAATAACACTTGTTTATGCTAAATGCTCTTAAGGAGAAAGAATGCAGTCATGGAAAGCTCTTAGTGAGGTTTATGCTGATTTTCAAAAGCTATCTATAGTAGGGAAGATTTTAATATTGTTACAAATGAGGAAGACAAATTAGGAGGACTTCCTATAACAGACGATAACGTAAAGGATTTCAGCATTATATTAATGTCTGAAACTTGACAGATATGGGTTTCATAGGTAGTAAATACGCATTGTGGTATGGTAGAACTGATGACGAATGTATTTTCAAGAAACTTAATAGAGTCATGTATAACTAGTTGATACAATCAAAGTTTCCTAGGATTAAAGTGGAATATATTTTGAGGAGTGGATAAGATCATGCACCAATTCTTCTCAATTTTAAGAATGAGGTAGAATATATGATCAAATATTTTAGATTATTGAACTTTTTGGTAAAATAAGTTTCTTTTATGGAGGTGGTCAAGCAAAAGTGACAAGGTAAATTTGAGCAAAATCCCTTTTCAGTTTATCAGATTAGAATAAAGAGAGTTAAGAAGGACATTTCACAGTGGAGTAAAGTAATTTTGGTAACATATTCCAGATGATTTCTACTTTGGAGGAGGTTATTAAAGTATAGGGGATATAATTTGAGAGTGATTCCTCTATTTCTAATAGAGAAATACTTTATGAAGCTTAGGTAAGTAAGAGAAAGAGTTTTGACAACAAAATGTAGGCATGGAGTGCTTTAAGGACTGGGAAATAAATACCAAGTTCTTTCATATAATTTTTATTTGTAGAAGAAATAGGCTAAGGATTACTAGAATTTAAAATGAAAAAGGAGCATAGCTGGAGCAACAAGAAGAAATAGCAGAGCCATTAGTGTAGTTTTATAAAGACCAGTTAAAGAAATAACTATGTCATAGAAATTTTTATTTATTGGATGAGTTACCCACATATATAGGGGGTGAGGAGAATGAAGAAATTCAGAAAATTCCTACCAAATAGAAGGTGCTTGAAGCAGTCATAGTTTTGAATAGAAATAAGGAATGTGAACCTAATAGAAGGAGGGTTATTTTATCTTATTTTGTTTATTTAGAGCTTTTCTATATCTGCTACAAGTCACTTATGGCTTTCTAGGACTGGCAGTGTACCAGACAATTTATTCAATTTTTAGATGTAATCCTTACTTTGAAGCCTTTATTGGTTCACATTGGCTACCAAAAAAAATTTTTAGCTAAACAACCTCTTATGCCAATTTTTACTATTGAAACAGCTCCAAAACATCAATTTTAGGTTAGGAGGACCCATGGTTTGAGTTTCGAGGATCTCGAACTCATTTTAGGCTATTGTCCACAAGTTAAGAAAATAGTAAATGGGTGTCGGAACGACTTATCATTGAAACAACATCAGATGGAAATTTATACTATCCCACTGAGTTTGAAATATCAAATTTTATAGAGTAGCATAGTTTTATTACATATATGGGATTTTGGATAAATCCCAAAGAGTTGGTGAAATTCCAAGTCTCAACTAGTTTTGGTGCATCGCTTAAGAAACGCCTTTGATCGCTTAAGCGATATCCCAAATCCCAGCGAGTATCACTTAAGTAGTGACTTTGATCACTTAAAAGATTTTCCAAGGCCACAAAAGGTATTGCTTAAGCGATACCCTTAGTCTCTTAAGTGATAGGCATGTCATAGTCGATTTTTGCATAAGCAAAGACGTTGACACACACTCAACATCTTCTGGGAATGTCTAGTATCGAATAAAAGACACTTGGTTGCTTAAGTGATGGTCTCTTAAGCGACCTATTGCTTGCTTAAATGACACTCATGGGTCTAGGAAGGGTGTAAATACCCTACTTAGCCTAACTTTCACCATTCTTCTTCCATTCTCTAAAATTTTGAGCCCTAAAATTTGTGAATTCTTGGGAGAATTAGTTGTGGGTTGTTGTGAAGCTATGGTAAAGTTTATTTTTGCATTTCCCCCTCTAATTCATGGTAAGTTTCCATCTATTTTAGGATTAAATCCTTTATCTTTTTCTAAAATTTCTAAAATCTTGGTGGGTTTTTTATAGAACCATTAGATCTCAGAATTCACCCATTTTGAAGTAAATGTTTCTTGAGCATAGAGGGACATTGTGATGGTATCAATAGTGAAATTTGATAAATAGGCCACATGTGGAATTTCTACATAAATTTTTTTCCTAAGCATAAAGTGCAATATGAGTATCAATGTTCCCATTTTTATTAGTATATTGTGATTTTGATAGCGTCAAACCTTACAGATGTTTCTAATAAAAGGAAATTGATAGGTTAGAAGATTTTGTCGAGCTTTATTTGTCATCAAGATTGGCTAGGTTTACCCTCTATATCGATTGATATATTTTGTAGTATGATTAATGATATAGCCCATATATTTGATTAGCGATATGGCTTATAGATATGATTGATAATATGGCTTATATATATGTAATATGTCTTATAAAATGATTAATATATAAGCCATAGATATGATTCATGATATGGCTTGTAGATGTGATTAATGATATGGCTTATATATGTGTTATGGCTTATAGATATGATTAATGATATGACCCATGAATATGATTAATGATATGGCTTATAGATATGATCAATAATATGGCTTATATATAAGTGATCTAGCTTACAGATATTATTAGTGATATGGCTTCTAGATATAATTAAGGACATGGCCTATAGATATGATTAGTTATATGGCTTATAGGTATGATTAATGCCTTATAGATATGACAGATATGACTATCATCATGGCATATGGACATGCTTATTACGATGACTTAATAGTTTCATTATTGGTATAGTTTATGGGTGTGGGTACTAATATGACTTATGATTATGTTTCTTAGTTTGGTGTATAGATATGCATAGAGGGATGGTTCATAGTTATAGTATATTAGTATAGTTTATTGAGTTAGTTTATTGATGTGTCTTGTGGATATGGTACATTGATACGACTTTAAAACATGAGTCCTAGTTCAAATATGACCATTGATGATGATACTGATAAATATAGGTTTCGGTGTAACTCTAACATATGATGATAATGACCATGATACCAGTAAGTTTTGGTTCATGTACGGTATTTTGGCGGTTATCTGTGAGAGGGTACAGTTCGACTGGATTCTTGGATATGGCTTAATAATTTGGCAATTTATGGATATTTTATCCCTTAGCTTGCTTTAATGTACCCTCCAATCTTATTAGGGCCTGCATTAGGTTATTGACTTTTCTACACTAATTGTCTTATTGGGGCCAGTTTTGTAGCTATAGTTGTGTGATTTTATGTTACTATTTCCAATGCATTTATCTTTTTATGTAAAATAATGTTGGATCTTTATTCTAGGATTGCCCTTTTTTACATTAACTTAGATTATTTTATCTCGCATCTTATCGTATTCAGATAATGATTTAGTTTAATCAGCCGATGATACCAACTGAGTACCTACACTTTTGGTACGCATAATAAACTTCTGTACCTTTTTGGTACAGATTTGAGTACTTGTTGCTGCCTTAGATGTGACACTTGTGTAGGGTTGATTTTGGCGATTAGGTGAGCTCTTGGAGTCGGAGTTACATTTTACTTTCTATTCATCTATGTCTACTCTTTCATATTTGAGAAGTATTGTATTTGACTATTTAATACTTAGTCAATTTGTAGTTGCTCCTATGTCGACATTACTGAATGTTAGGATGGTTGTTGATTTTCTGTCTATCTATTTGACTATTATGACTGTTTTATTGAAATCTAAGTCCCTAATAGTTATTTTTCGACTTTTAGGCCATTTTAAAACAAGTTATCCTATTGAATCTGGCTCCAACCTACTATGTATGTTGTGGAACAGAAGTATAACAACCTAATTTACAAGTCATGATGGCACCTCCTAAATCCTGCCAATTGGTAAGCCAGTACCATAACTCAGAGTTATCACAATGGGTTAATTCAGTAAGAAATGCAATCACAGGCCAAATTTAATGAACACACATCATAATATAAACATAGTGTTCTCATATAGATAAACATCCATCATTAGATACCAATCCCACGACCTAGAAAAGCTAGTACAAGATCATCTAGTGTTAATAATGCAACTCAGAAGACAAAAAGTATAGTTAATACATCTATCTCAAACACTAAAAAGTGAATGCAAAGATAGAGGGAAAATGGCGACTCGAACTCCATAAGCTCACCCTATCTCCAAAAAATTTGAATCAACAACAATAATTACTACTCAGATCTACACCAAAATGTACAGAAGTATAGTATGAGTACCAAGAGAACGGGTACTCAGTAGGCATCATCGGCTGACAGAGCTAAGTCATGATATAAATATTAAAAGATACTAGATAATCCTAAAAGAATCAAGGTACAAAATAAAACCTGAATCATCTCCATCATCACTGTACATAATAAGTATGCCAAAATTACAGTTTAACATAAGGCATCAAAACATACCAAAATCGTCATATATAAGAACTAGACAATTCAGAATCATAACGTATCACAAGGAATACACACAAGCAAGCATAAATAACTAGTTTGTGCCCATAAGCCAACTGGTGCGTAAAGTGAAGAACTCATCTCCACTTCCCATACTATAGGAGAGTACACCCAAGAGAGATAATAATAAGGCATTTAGCCAACAATATATCCAAATCTCATCAGTATTAAGCCGTATACCACAGTTATCATAAATTGGAGATTTTACCAAACTTCCATTTGTTACCAACATTGACTAAATCACCATATTCCATAAAATTACCATCGTTATCTACTTATAATCAATACACTTTAGCCACTACTTTTTACATAGGAAGGAATCATTAACTAGTCCATTAAATTCCAAGTCATCATATAATTATAGTTATCTATTAGGCATCTACTATCCACATAGCCATTTTAATTGCCAACATTACTTATCTAACCAACAATTATCAATAACATCATTTACTAAGTGAATCCTCATTTACACTAATTTCTGTTTATCAACTAGTCTTGATTGGTAGATTAAACAATATGCATCACTAATCAGTTACCATTAATCATTAACTATGCCCCTTTATAAGTAATTAATACTAGTGTGATACAATAGATATCCAAATGTCAACAATCTACCCACATTACATATAAGCAAGTACATACACATATGAGCATACAATGGCCATAAATAGGTCTAGCCGAAATCAAACTAGTAGATATACATAATGGCACATCAAGAATCATGCTCCGACTTTGTCGGGTATATAATCATAGTCAAACTCCGGCCTTGATGGGCATCGATATCATCACCATAACATCCTCCAGCCTTTTCAAGTATCAATATAATCATCACAACTCCTCTAGCCTTTTCGGGTATCAATATCATCATCACAAACTTCTCCAGTATGGTCAGGTATCAATATTATCATCACAAACTCCCTCTGCTTTCTGAGGTATTAATATCATCATCATATGCAATTTAACATCGATATTAAAAAGAAGCCCCACAAGGGCTAAAGTATATGACAAGCCTCACGAGGCTAAAATAAATAAACATAAAGGAAAAGTAAAGAAGAGCATACCTCTAATACTCAACATTTATATTCCGTATCAATTTATTAATATATATATATATATATATATATGGCATAAGCATAATTAGCTACATAACTTCCCATGTAGTCCATAAGCATGCCTTCTAGAATTATTTGTAACATGACTAACAATATAAGCAATATAAGGGCTTTCTGGCATAGTTACTAGTTTGGTGACTAACCAAGAGTACAAGATGAGTAATAGCACAACCCAAACTCCAAAACAATAGCTTAATTAATTTCACGCGTGATAACATAATCATGGGCTTAATTGATAGTATAAACCATAGTTACTTATAACATTTAAGGTAATTTAGTAAACAAATCATATACATTTCTTCTAATGTCATGACCATAATATAATTACCCAAATTAGCCAACATGTTTTCAACAGAGCATTTCCTAGGCATTTAGTAGCTGTCTAAGGTCTTTAAGATAACTATATCTATCCAAGCTTAAGGTGGGTCAAGAACCCCCCTTCTAATTCCCCAAATACATTCTAAGTCCAACTTTTACCCGGGAATAGGCTAAGGTATTTAAATCCATTCTTAGATTGATAGCAAGTCACCAATAGTCATAATGTAAAGGTCTTTACCAACATTACTACTAATACTACCATAATATCTAAGGTACTTCCATTAATGTAAGCACTAGGGTCAACTTTCCCACAACATGAGTGACAAGGTCACTCACATCCCACTAGAGTAACTAAGGCATCCTCATGTTATCCATAAGACATGAGGTCCAATTCATCAAGGTTCAAGCCTACAAGTCAATCGTTTCAATCTATAAGTTCAAGTGAACTAAATGATGCAACTAAGTCCAAGTCTAACCATTTATCAATACAACACCTAATACACATCCCAAATCTAACAAGATATCATAATTATACTATAACATAGTTTAATCTAACAAGGAACAAGCCTAACCTACCTCAAATCAAAGAAAAGCTCACGGTCATAACCCGAACTAGGGCCTGGCGTGAATGGTACCTCAAGTCCACCGAACATAGAAAATCACCCCCTAACACCTAGCCAAATAGAATATAACACTTACCAAAAGTTGGAATCCAAACATATAACAAGATAGGAGGAGAGTATAGAATAAACAAAAAATAACTAATAGTGTAAATCACAAAACCCCAATCCATAATAATATCCAGAAAGAGTAAAAAAGTTATAACAATCTAGGTCGGGACATGCCCCCCACTTTGACAATGACAAAGATATTGGTAATGTTAATGATAATATAACTTCTTCAATTTTAGTCTATGAAAGGAAGCTGATGAAATAACCAAGTCTTCTGGAGAGGAAGCTCACCACTTTACCTCAACGACCGATGAACCAATTCGATCCACCTAAAACCATGCAGGAAAAGTAGAAGTATCGCTAGTACCTGTATTATATGGAGATATATAGTGCAGAGATGGTTAGTGGGTTGAGAACCAGTATGTAGCTCTAGGATGAGGGATTAAATAATGTCAAGTTAAATCTAGTTAAAAATCATGCTAACATCATCATATACATACATAAAACAAATATTGGGATAGGGAACAAGGCTTACCATAAAGTAAAACTTTATCCTGGACCATGTATCTCAATAGTCATAAATAGCCTCCCATAGGCTATATGGGTTCAACTCGCTCTGCAAAAGGGCCCAGTTCATGTTAGCCGCATGAACTAGAGGTATCAAAGAAGACCAGGGAGTTCCCCAACCCCACGTCAATTTAAGGTACAAATATATCAATAGTGTGAATCATGCACACAAGTCATCAAGACTAAACCTCACATCGGCAAACATAAGTTTCCAGTATACGTCATCCAACACCTATACCTTCACAGCATTGCTATATAACCTCCATTAAGCCCAATTTAAAGCAAGTTTCACATAACCCATTTGTTAACCAATGAACCACTGTTAAGGCACACCAACGGTAACGTCATACCCAAACACTTGCAAGCTTATCTCTAACCAATAACAATCATATTAACTTAGGGGAATAAGTTAACCTCCTTTTGTTTATTAAATCAAATCATTTCCTACAAGGCTTTCAAATTCCATGCTTATTGCTTAACTATTTATGTGATGCAATAACATAGGTTATTATGTCAAACCAAGTGACAGTTTCACAATTCAAAGCCGTTTACACAAGTGGGTTGAAGAAACAAAATTATTCAAAACCAATTCAAAATTTCAAAACACCTATTTGGGGAAACCATGGCCCCTTAGTTTCTTCACCATTTACATGCATCCCCAGAAGTTCAAAACAATTAATAAAGTATAATAAATCATAGGAAAACAATTTAAGAATCAGCCATGCCAAACCACTCAACCCCATCAAAACTTGCATTCAAATACATATAATTTAACCATGTAAAACCCATGCTTTTCATAAAATAAGAATTGGGGAAGTGTAACATGCCTGAAATACCAAGTTTATTGAGAAAATTTCCCTTGGAACCTCTAATTGATCAACTTCTTAGAAACCGTAAGTATGTTTCTTGAGAGAATTTAGAGAGTTTTGAGAGTGTTTTGATTGTGTTATGGATGAGAAATAGTATGCTTGAGTGTTTTTGGACGTGGGGTCTGAGCATGGGAAAAGATGAATTGAGCAGAATGCGCTTAATGGAAAGACTAATAATTGACACCAGTCGCTACGGGTGACCACATGACTCATAGGGTAACCCTATGTCTTGCTTAATCTAGTCATAGTAGAAAATTATGATATAACATTAGTTTCCCAATGATTCACACCATACGACTCGTTATGAGACCCTACGACTCAAAGGGTCCAAGTCATAGTTAAGACAAAAACTCTAGGCGAACATACTGCCCAGGCAATGATTTGGTCCCTAAGACCCGCAATGAAACCATACGACTCATAAGTTTAGTCATAGTAAGGACAATGAGGATTAAATTTCAGAAAATTTCAAGGACCAAAAATCTGAGGTGATGCATTCTCCCCTATTAGGATAATTCATCTCCGAATGATGAGAGAAGGAATCCTTTAGCATGATTTAACACTGAAACACACCCTCTCTTACCTTTAAGAGAGACAAAAAATAAAGATATTAAGGAAAACACATACCTCAAGCACGATTATCTGAAGCAGGAAACAAGAATGGGTATTTGGACTTCATGTCCTCCTTGGATTCCACAGTGGCCTCTTTATGGTTCTGGTTCCTAAATAGAACCTTTACCGAAGCAACATCTTTCTTTTGTAACCAGCAAACTTGTTGATCCAATATCTTAACTGGACTTTCTCATACGACAAGGAACTCGAGGCTCCCATACTTTCCAAAGGAACAACCAAGGATGGATCGCCCACATACTTCTTCAACATTGAAACATGGAAAACTATATGGATAGAACCTAAACTCAGAGGCAATTCCAACTAATAAGCCATATTTCCCACTCATTTCAAAATATGATATTGACCAACATAATGAGAGCTAAGCTTTTCTTTCTTTCCAAGTCGCATCACTCCCTTCATGGGAGACACCTTCAAGAACACAAAATCATCCATATCATACTCTATGCCCTTTACCTTACATCCACATAGGACTTTTGGCAACTTTATCTAGCTTAAACCTATCTCGAATCACCTTTACCTTCTCTATAGCTTGGTAAATCGGTTGGAGACAATACAACTTATTCTCACAAACCTCTAGCCACCTAATAGGAGATATACACCTTCTACCATACAAATTCTCAAACGAAGACATCCCAATACTAGAGTGATAACTATTTGTTATATGCAAACTCCATAAGAGGCAAATGGTCAACCCAACTACCACCTAAATAGATCACACAATACCTTAGCATATCCTCCAAAGTTTGTATTTTTCTCTCCATTAGTCTATCTTTCTGAGGGTGCAAAGTGGTGCTAAGTTTCAAATTAGGCCCCATAGCATTCTGATAGGAACGCCAAAAGTGAGATGAGAACTGAGTACCTCAATTAAATATGATGGAAACTGGAGAACCATGCTACTTCGTGATCTCTCAATGAAAAGCTTGGCGTAATCCTCTATCGAATAATTTGTCTTTATTGGCAAAAAGTGAGTGGACTTAATTATTCTATCCATGATGATTCAAATGGAATCAAACTGATGGCAAGACTGCTGAAGACCTGTAACAAAATCCATATTAATCATGTCCTATATACATATGGGCAATTCAATCTCTTAAGACAACCCACCCGACCTAAAGTGTTCCATGTTCACTTGTTGACAAATGAAAAACTTGGCCATAAAATTGGACACATCCCATTTCATTTTATTCCACCAATAAATCTCTCTTAAGTTATGATACATCTTTGTGGAACAAGGATGAATGGTGTACCTCAACTTATAAGCTTCAACCAAGATTCTCTCTTATATCCCATTAAAAGAAGGAATACATAATCTACCTTGGTACCTCAAGACACCATCACCACCAATCTCAAAAGCCATTAACTTCTAGTAACCCACATCATCCTTGATCTGCTTCAAGATAGGTTCAAAGATCTTTTTCTTCTTTACCTCAGCACCAAGGAATGACTTCACTACCTTTTGTAATATCACACCACCCTCCTCAAAGTCCAAGAGACAAACTCCAAGATTAGCTAAATAGTGAATTTCCTTTGCCAAACCTCACTTCTCCCCATCCACATGAGACAAGATTCCCATTGACAACCTACTAAGAGCATCAGCAACCACATTAGCTTTCCTGGATGATAATAAAGACTCATGTCATAGTCTTTGATCAACTCAAGCCATTTCTTTTTCCTAAGATTCAACTACTTCTAGGTGAACACATACTGCAAACTCTTATAGTCCGAGAAGATGTCAACATGGACACCATACAAATAGTAATGCCAAATATCAAAGCAAATATTATAGCTAGAAATTTCAAATCATGAGTCAGATAGTTCTTCTCATACACCATCAACTGCCTAGAAGCTTATGCAACCTCCTTAAATGTTGCATCATTATATAACCCAGTCCTATCCAAGACGCATCATAATAAACATAAAAAACTTTGGTACCCTCGGGTATAGTAAAAACTAGAGCTGAAGTTAACTTATCATTTAACTTCTCAAAACTACCCTCACATGCATCAGACCATAAAATCTTCACCTTTTTCTGAGTCATCTTAGTCAATGTGGTAGAAATATAAGAGAAATTTTCCATAAATAATCTATAATAACTGAATAAACCCAAAAAGCTCTAAATATCAGTTGGAGTCGTGGGTTTAGGTCATTTCTTAACCACCGCAACATTCTGTAGATCCTCCATGATCCCTTCACTAGAAAAAACATAACGTAAAATAGCGCACAATATTCAACCAAAACTCACACTTCGATAAATTTACGTACAATTGTTGATCTTTCATGGTTTGCAACACAAGGCAAATTTGATCGGTATGATATGCCTCACTCTTAGAATACACCAAAATATCATGAAAAAACATCATTATGAACAAACCAAGATCGGAAGACCCAATTTATAAGATCCATGAATTCCGCTGGGGCATTAGTCAAACTAAAGGACATCACCCAAAACTCAAAATAATCATACCGGGTTTAAAAACCAGTCTTAGGGATATCCTTATCCTATATCTTTAACTGATGGTAACCCGACTGAAGATCAATCTTAGAAAAAAACTTAGCACCCTGTATGTGGTCAAATAAATCATCAATCCTTGGAAGTAGATACTTATTATTAGCGGTCACCCTATTCAACTAACAGTAATATATACACATCCAAAGGGACCCATCTCTATTCAGCATGAAATAAATTGGATCACCACAAGGAGAAATACTAGGGTGGATAAAATGCTTATCTAGAAGATCTTTCAACTACTCCTTAAGTCCCTTCAACTTAGTCAGAGCCATTCTGTAAGGAGGGATAGAGATATGATGGGTATCTGGTAGAAGATTAATCCCAAAATCAATTTCCATATTGGGTGCAACACTGGGAAACAGTTCAGGAAAGTCACAGACCGCAGGGAAAAATTGCAATGAAGGACCGTCGAATCTAGAATCCTTAACATACACTTAATGGTACTAACACTCCTTGGAAATTAACATCTAAGCTCTCAGAAAAGATATAAACCTTTCCTTGGGAACTAGGGAAGAACCTTCCCACTCAATCATCAGCTCATTTAGGAATTGAAAACTGACCCTTCGGGTCTGGCAATCAAGATACGCATAGCATGAGTACAACCAATCCATCACCCAAATAACATCAAAATCTAACATGTCTTACTTCATCAATCCACCAATGTCTACACACTATTAATCGACATCACACAACCTTTATAGACCCTTTACCCATAATAGAGATACCCATCGAGGTGGACACAAAAAAAAGATCACAAATATACTCGGGATCAAAACCAAAATGAATAGCATCAAAAGGGGTGACATAATAGAAGGTAGACCCAGGATCAAATAGAAAATATACATCATAAAAGAAGAGTTTTAGTGTACCAATAATAACATCAGAAGATGCCTCAAAATCCTGACACGTGCCAAAAGTGTACAAATATTTCCAACAAGTGTCGAAGAAAGAAGTAGCACCTTTTGGGCAGGAGATAAAGAAGTAGAAATAGGAACCTTATTAGCTCTAGTAGCAATGTCGCCTAAAGGGATATTTCCTCTGAATATAGCCAGGCTGACGATATCTGAAACAATTATTCCTCTTCTAATCACAAAATCCATGATGCACCTATCCACAGAAATAAAAAGGGGGATAAGATGGAGTCTATTGAGCCCCACTAGGATGAGATTAGGCACCTTGTGCCTTAAACCCACTTTTATTCCAAAATCAACAGTCACTAGATGCCTTAGGGTATACGGCTCTAGCCGTCGAATATAAATTAGAATTTCCCTATGTCTTTCTCTTGCCCCACTGCCTACCATATTTCCCACCACTTTGTTGACCTCTACCCTACTCAGAATACTTGGATCTCTTACTCTACCTCTCCCCTATATCATCCTATTTCTTCTTTTCATCTTTGACCTACTGCATATATACCACAAGCCTTGAGATATCCATGTCACTGTTCATTAAGTGACCTTACACTCTAATACAAAGTCTCGAGACAAGCCTGAAGAAAATGTCCTTATCTTATCCCTCATAAAAGATACCTGTTTCAGAGCATAATAGGATAGCTGATGAAACTTAAAGGGGTACTCCTTCATAGTTATCTTGCCTTGCTTCAAATTCACAAACTAATCAACCTTTGCCTTCCTTAACTCCTAAGGAAAGAAATAATTAAGAAAAATACCTAAGAAGCCCTCCCACAATTCGAACTGGGCATCAATACCCCTAAACGGATCACACTCCTCATACCACTGATGGCCACATCCTTCAACTAGTATACAACAAACTCCACACCCTCAGTCTTGGAAACATACATCATATGAAGAATCTTCTCTATCTTATCTTTGAACCCTTGGGGATCTTCATCAACCTGATAACCAATAAAGGTCGGACGATTCAACCTCATAAACTAGCCAACTATAATGGCCTCAAAAGAACTCATAACAGCACTATAGGACCTGATTGACATGACTGAGATGTTACCAACTGGGTTAATAGATGATTAAAATAGGAAACCTAGCATTGGTAATTTTTCCTGTAGGTGACTGAGCAGGAGTGTTATCAATAGAAGAAGCATCAGTGGGGACTAGTGGAACTTAACTAGGTAAATTAGAAGAAGTGACAATAGACTGGGTCTAAACTCCATGAGTAGGATGAGCCCTGTACACATTGTCCTCAAATAAGATAGAGGAGTTTTCACGAGCATTAAATCTCTTGGGAGGCAATAATCTGAAAAACAATCAAATGGGAATTTGAGGAGATATAAATACCTTAGTCTCTGCAGCCCAAAAGTAGATCACAAGAAGGTGAAACATTCCTAAATGACTCGTAGCATCTCCATTATAAGTGTGGTGCGCTACACACCTATAAAAGTGACTCTATTTGACATGACTTTGTGGACACGTAATGACAGCAAACCTAGGCTCTAATACCAACTTTGTCACGACCTAAACCAGGGATTGGCTTTGATGGGTATCTCACATCCACCGAGGATTGTAGATCACTCCCTTAACGCCTAGATAAAATAAATATAACACCTAGTAGCAGCTAAAATCCTACCTAATAACAAGATAAAAGAAGAGTATAGAATAAACTCAAGACAACTAATAGTATAAATCACTAAAACCTAATCCACATTAATATCCACAAAGCATCTAAACAAAATCGATAACAATCTAGGTTGGTGTCATGACCCAAACTAGGACCTAGCCATAACGGGTATCCCAAGTCCTTCGTGGATTCGAGACCGCCCCTTGAGTCAATTCCAATATAACTAAGATAACATAGTAACAAAGCTATACCAATTTAAGACAAAATGTAATAAGAAATCTAAGAAGGATCTATATTGGATCAACATCTGAAAACATCCCCGATACCCAAGTTGACAATATCCACAAAGCCTCTAAAAAAATTGAGGGACTTGAACCTCCTAATCTATATAAAGGTAACTTTATCACCCAATCATGTGATGTTAGATGGGGGACTTGAACCTCTCAATCTTATAATAAGGTAGAATCGAACCAACTGGTCATAAGCATTTAAAAGTACTCTAACCCTAAGCCATATAGACCCCTAAACTGGCTAGGAATTTTCTAGTATTGCCCCCCTCCCCTATCTCTACCTTCAATGGTTAGCTATACAGTCCTTTTTTAAGCCAAATTAAAACATTTAACACACATTCCCATTTTATTAAACCTGTTATGCATCAATGAAACCCATTGGTATCATCATACCAACTTCACATAAGAGTTAATACGATTATTCCATGTTAATTATTTAGATAAATGGGACTCTAACCCATCGGCTTAAATGACCTCCAAGTAATTTACCATTTGGGAGTCAAATCTATTTAACCAACTGAACCCTAAGGTTTCAATTCAAAATTAATCTATGGATGCCAAGACCTTTCAAAGGATGCATTTATACTCCATTAATCTTTTTATGCCAATGCATTAGTACAAGTAAGCAATTCAAACTATGTGACAAAATCATATTCATTGTCAACTTCACAAACAGGTTGAGGGAACATTGTTTTCAAACCATATAACAAGGAAAAATCATCACATTAGAGTATACATATGACTCTTTAGTTTATTCACCATTCCTATGAACCCCACAATGTTCAAAATCAATAATAGGAGATGAATATTGCATAATTAACCATGGAAAAATCAATTTAATGACCAGTCATGTCAAAATCCCTCAACCATGTTAAGACCCACACCAAAACCATGAATTCTTAATCAATTCATGCTATTAGGAAAAGTTAAGCATAGGGAAAGAGATACATGCCTTAATTGCCATGAAATTTAAAGAAACCCACACCCCCTAGATGATCACCTCCTTGAACCCTAGTCTTGCCTTGAAAAGAAGAATATGAGAGAGAATAGCTAAGAGTAATGAGAATGACCTTCGTATATTAAAAATTGATATAAATAGCTCCCTATAGTGATTAAAATTCATTTATAAGTGAGAGGACCTCACTACCTATCTTCCCGTTTTAATTAAAAAAGACTCAAAATAACACAGGTTTATGGCACGGACCTTATCAAGAAGGTCTAGCATCTGTGACACTGATGCTATTGCGTAGGCTAATCTCTATGAGACCGACCATATCGCAAAGATTATCCTCCGTGACATGGGGCTATGGCAGAGGCTCACTGTCTCCATAACTCAAAACTACCCCGAACCCCATCCGAAAATTCAAAAACTCTTCCTTGTTATCCTTTTTAAATCCCCAAACATAATTTGAGTTAAAAATAAATATTTCAAGCACATGCAGGACAATAATAAAATACCCAAAATTTTGAAGTTGTTATAGTTAGGACATGCCCTCATATATGAAAATGACAATGATAATGATAATGATAATGATAATGTAAACACTTCAATTCTAGCCTATGAAAGAAAACTGATAAAATGACCAAGTCTTCCAGTGAATGAAAGCTCACCACTTCACCTCAACGACCGACAAATTGAGCCTATCCACCTAAAAATGTGCAGTAAAACTAGAAGTATCTTTGGTACCTTCATTGCATGAGGCTACAACGTTCATAGACAGTTTTTGGGTTGAGCACTAGCATGTAACTTGGGGATAATGGATAAAATAATATCAACTCACATCCAATTCAAAATTAGTCAAACATAATCATATACATACATAAATAATATGCCGTGATAAGGAATAAGGCTTAGCATGAAGTATAGCATTATCCTAGACCATATAGCTCTACCGTCATAAATGGGTACCCATGGGCTATATAGATTAACCTCCTCCTGCTAAAAAACCCCAATGTGTGTCAGCCACATAAACCATAGAATCAAGGAAGACTAGGGAATTCCCTAACCCAACGTCAATCCATGAAAAAAAATATGTCAATAGTATGAACCATGCAGAAAGGTTATTAAGACCAAACCTCACATCGACAAACATGTATTTCTAGTACAAGTCATCCAATGCCCACACCTTCACGGCATCGCCACATAACACCCATTAAGACCAATTTAAAGAAAATTACACATAACCTATTTGGTAACCAATGAACCAATCGTTAGGTAACACCATCGGAATCATCATAGCCTAACACTTGTAAGCTTATCTCTATGCCATAACAATTACATTAACTTTGGGGAATGCCTCGACCCTTTTTAGTTTATTAAATCAAATCATAGACAACAAGTCTTTCAAAATCCATGTTCATTGTTTAACCACTTATGTAATAACATAGGTGAGTAAGTCAAACCAAGTGACAATTTAACAATTCAAATCTTTATGCAAGTGGGCTGAGGAAACATAATTATTCAAAACCAATTCCAAATTTCAAAACACTAATTTAGGGAAAACCATGACCCATTAGTTTATTCACCATTGCCATACACCCCCTACAAGTTTAAAATCATTAATAAACCATAAAAAATACATAATAAATCATGGGAGAACAATTTAAAAATCAACCATGCTAAAACACTCAACCACATCAAAACCTATATTCAAATACATATAATTTGACCATGTAAAACCCATGTTTTTAATAAAATAAAAATTGGGAAAGAGTAATATGCCTAAAATACCAAGTTTTATGGAGAGAATTTTCCCTTAGAACGACTAATTGATCAACTTCTCTCGAGTGTTTTATCAATGTGTAGTTTGAGTTATAAAAAAGGGAATTGGCCAGAATACCTATAGTGAAAAGACTGAAAACTGACACCAGTCGCTATGTGTGACCACGATACTCGTATGTACACCCTACGACTCGCTTAATCCAGTTATAGTCTAGACAGTGTCTAGGGTCGCCCCACACTGTTCTGGTTACGAGTCGTACCATATGACTTGCATCAAGTCCTTATGACTCATAACATGATAGTATCTGTCACAATAGATACTTAGGATAGTACACTAGTTTCCCTATGATTTACACCCTATGAATTGTTACAAGACCCTATGACTTGTAGGGTCTAAGTTATAGTCAAGACAGAATCTCTAGGCCAACATACTGTACAGGCTACGATTGGGTACTTAATGCTCGCAATGACACCCTACAACTTGCAAGTTGAGTCATAGTGAGGACATGAGGATAAAATTTCAGAAAATTTCAAGTACGAAAAATCTAGGGTGTTGCACTCACAAACTACTAAACTTTTGCTTTTCCTTTTCGAAAAGCTTCTTCAAGGTGCCAAGCTATCAAAAACACAATCTACATAATTTAAAAAGAACATTGATACCCATATTATAATATTGTGCTTCGAGTCTAAAAATAACACCAAAACCCCCAAGTTGGTCCCACTTAAAAAACACATTTTTGAGGTTATCCCAATGTTCATACACTATTGAGGAATCACAACCCTTTAGAAATAGGTAAAGATTAAGCTTATTTGGGGATAAATTAAGACTCCAAGCTATTTGGGGTTTAGATCAAGAATTCAAGAAATTTGAGCATGAAATGGAGGGATTCATACCTCAAATCGATTGTTAATCGCAAAAATAGATGTTAATTAAGCTCCCAAGACACTCACAAGACTCAATTTGAGTTTAGCATACCATTATTGGGTTTTGTGGTCTCAAAGAAGAGAGAAAAGTGTCCAAAATGCAGCCTTTGCCTTTAAACATTATTCCTAGGAAAAGAGTTATCAAGATCTCCATTAATCGACCATAATCGTGCTAGGATGATCGCCATCCATTCTTGTGCGATCGCGGCATCCTCACCCTGCACTAGGTACTAGCTAAAACTTAAGAAGAAACTCAAAGTTTTATCTAGTGCTTCGGGTTTTATTTGGAATCTAAAATAGGCAAAAACAATTATGTAACCCTACAAAATTTGACATTCCAGATTCGTTGGTGAAGTTAGATTTTCCATCCGAGATCGTTTAAATTAAATATGGGTCCCACACCTGAATTTCCAAATTTTCAACTTTCCAACTAATAGGTCAAAATAAGTTTAGGCAAATTGGGACCGAAACCAAAGGTCTACCTAGCCTGAAATTGATATTCTGGAGCTTCTAGCATAGTCAAAATTCACATTCAAGATTATTTTGCTGAATTTTTTCCCGGTGTCCATTTGGAAATAGCGAAGACTTCTAAATCGAGAATTGACTCTAAAATCAAAATGAATTTCCTAGTAACCAAGCTATCAATTCCTATAAGTCATAAATGACTTGGGGAAACTATCAAAAATCTCTAACAGTGAAAACAAGCAGAAATATACAAAATGACCTGAAAGGTTATTACAATATCCACTACTAAAGGAACCTTCATCTCCAAAAGTTAAAGATGACAAAATACCTGAAGTCTCGAACAAGTGGGGTTACAGGGGTAGCATCTCACTCTTGATCTCCTCTATGGCCTCCTCTTCTAGGAACTGCCTCTATTGGACCTAAACTGAAGAATATCCGTACTACACAACCGTATCAAATCATTTGCCTAAATAAGCACATGTTTCTCCATGAAGGTCAAATGCTCATCTAGTTGGACTGAGTTATATCTGAGCACATAGGACAGATTAGGAATATACAGCTTCAACATGGAGACATGGAAAACTTAACGAACAACGCCAGAATCTTGAGGTAAATCTAACTCAGAAGTTACTTTACAAACTGTGCATAGAGTATCAAAAGGAAAAATATATCAAGGACTGAGCGTACCCTTCCTTCCAAATCTCACCATGCCTCTCATGGGTGATATATGGAGGATTACATAGTCACCAACTAAAAATCTCAAGATATAAAGCCTACAAACTATGTAGGCCTTATACCTACCTTGGTTTCACTCATCCTATCTTGAATCACCCTGGCACTATTGAACAAGTCTGGAAGAAAATTCATACTATGAGGCCTCACTTCGGAAGTCTCAAACCATCCAACCAAGGAACAACATCACCTACTCAAATGATAACTGTTGTTATTTGCAAAATTGGGCGAGGCTAAGTGCTAATCCCATTGGTCTCCAAAATCCATAACACAGGCTCAGAGCATATCCTCAAGTACCTTAATAGTCTGCCCAGATGGACCATTGCTTTGCTGGTAAAAGGCTATAATCAAATCCACCCGAGTACCCAACTACTCCTGAAATGCTCTCTAAATCCTCAAAGTTAACACATAGCCACAATATAAATTAATAGAAATGGGACCCTATGTAAACGAACTATCTCACAAAAAGAAAAGGCCATCTGAATAGGAATGAAATGTGCTGACTTGGTCAAATAATCCATAATCACCCACATACCATCAAAACTATGATAGGTATGAGGAATACCACAAATAAAGTTATAGTAATCCACTCTCATTTCCACTCAGGATGGGTAACATCCGATTCAAACAACTAGGATGTGGATGCTCAGCCTTTACCTACAGACAACATAGGTAAAGAGCTATAAAGTCTGCCCGATCTCTCTTCATTCCACTTCACCAATAGTTCTTTCTCAAATATCTATACATCTTAGATGTACTAAGATGAATGGAATATCTTGACCTATGAGCCTCATGCAGAATCGGCTGGATCAAATCATCAAACTATGGAGTATATATATGGCCATCAAACCTCAAAATAACCTCAGAATCGATAGTATGCCTTTCAGACTCACCACTCAATACCTAATCATAAAGGGAGTAAGGCTTGCCATCTTAATACTGACAATTATAAACTTCTCAAATAGGGATGACCTCGTCTCCATACTTACCAAATTTTTTCTAGGATCTGAAATATCAAAGAGACTATTAAATTGGCTAAGGACTGAATGTCCTATGCCTAAGACCTTCGAGAAATTGATATACAGGACAAATTACCCAATCTCACTGCCTTACGACTCAAGGCATCTGCTACCATGTTTGCCTTACTCAAATAAGACAATATGGAAATATCATAGTACTTAAGAAACTCCATCCATCTATGATGTCGAGCATTAAGCTCTCACTGGTTCATAAGATGCTGAAGACTGCAATGATGGGTGAAAATCTCATAATGCACCCCATACAGATAATGCCTCTAGATCATAAATACAAAAACTACCACCACCAAATCTAAATCATGAGTTGGGTAGTTGGATTCGTGGTCCTTAAGCTATCTAGAAGCATAAGCAATAAGATGACCCTATTGCATCAAAACAAAATATAGAAAAATACTAGAAGCATCATAAAATACTGTGAATCCCTCACCCTCAATAGGAAGAGCTAATGTAGGAGATAAAGTAAACAAATCCTTGAGCTTTCCAAAGCTTGACTCACGCTCCTCGAACTATTTGAAAGGAACCTCCTTTCGAGTCAATTTTTCATCGGGCTTGAAATAGTAGCAAAACCCTCAATAAAGGGTCTATAATAACCTCTAAACTAATAAAGCTACGAACCTCTGTCGGAGATGTAGGTCTTTCCAAATCATGTTCTGCCTCTATTTTGGATGGGTCCACTATAATACCATCCTTAGACACCAAATGGCCAAGGAATGTCACCGACTCAATCAAAAACTCACACTTGGAGAACTTGGAGAAAAGCAAATAATCTCTCAAAGTCGATAGTATGATCCTTAAATGTTGTATATGCTCCTTACTACTTCTCGAATATACAAAGATGTCGTCAATAAATACAATCCTAATAGAGTCTAGATAAGGCCTGAATACTAGGTTCATCAAATCCATGAATGTAGCTAAGGCATTAGTCAACTCAAAGGACATAAAAAAGAACTCGTAAAGACCATAACATCTCCTAAAAACTGTCTTTAGGACATCATCAACCTAAATCCTCAACTGATGGTAACTAGACCTCAAATTAATCTTAGGACACACTACTGCACCCTAAAGGTGGCTAAAGTATGAACATAAGAGATAATCCCCGATGACTCGCGGCTACCGCTTCCTTCTACATGACTGAGGGTAGGCCAGACATGGCTAAGGTAATGGTATTGGATAAATAATCCATGATAGCATGATAGTGGGATAACCAATTCATGCCCAGAATCACATCAAAGTCTAGTTTATCTAGAATAATAAGATCAACACAAGTATCAACATCATTAACTATCACAACACATGATCTGAATACTCCTACCACTACTAAAGAATCACCAACAGGAACTGATACATGAAAAGGCACATATAATAAATCACTATTCAACTCCAATCATGCTGCATAATAAGTAGATATATATGAATAACTAGATCCCAGATCAAATAAAGTAAGAGCCAACTTGCATCACACCAAAATTATACCTGTAACTACAACATTCGAAGTCTCAGCCTCAATTGTAGAAGGTACTTCATATAACTGACCACATTTACTACCTAGCTAGGCACCTGACTGACCTTCAATCCTGCCTACCTGACAACCTTCTCTAGCACCCTAGTAACCACTCCTATGACCCTGATAACCACCCCGACTAAAGGGATAAATTACTCTAATAGGGGTAGCACCCTGATCTAAAACAACCAACGCACCACAGCTAGGGCGATCCCATAAATAATGACCAAGAAGTTTATAAGTAAAATTAGAAATCTGAGCAGAATTAGAACCAACAGATCCATCTGACCAGGAATAACCACCACGTCTAGACTAACCCATAAATGAATCTTTCAAAGATTGGTCATCTCCCTTACCAGGGTGATGACTAGCACCAGACTGACTTCCATCTATAATCTAAAAAGCTACCTAAACTAGGCTGACTGTAAGGTTGAAAAGATGGATGCAGAGAATACCCAACATAAGAAATTCTATGTCTAAATCAGGAACAAATACGACTCATACTATATCTGCCCTAAAATCTAGGCCTCTTATCTTGGACCTCACAACTTTCAAGGTGCATCTACTCCACCACCATAGCATGATCTAAAACCTCAAGAAAATTTCTACTCATAGCAACTAAACTCTGAGTAGCCATAGTAATGGGGAGTCTGAACCCTCTAACAAAGAAGTGAACCCTCTTATACTCAGTGTCTAAAATAGAAGTCACATGCCAGGCAAACTTATGAAAGAAAGCCTCATACTTAACAACTAGCATAGATCCCTATTCCAATATGGAGAACTAACCCTCAATCAATCTGTAAGGCAGCACGATATATACTTCTCCAAGAACATCTTAGAGAACTAAGTCCAAGACTAGGCAAAAGATCTAGCCGATCTAGAATCCATAAAACCTCTCCACCAATAATTAGTAGATAATTGCAACTAAAATATGAGGTAATACATACCACGATTCTCAATAAGACCAAAACCATGAAGTCTATCCTTACAAGTAGTTAGAAACTCATACACATCCTTGTTTGGGGCATTAGAAAACCTAAGTATACCAAATCTCAAGAATCTACCTAATATCTTCTTCTCCTCAAAAGACATAGCAGGCTGGGTCACAACTGGCTGAGAAGCTAACAACGGTTGGTACAGGGGGACCCTCAACTCTAAGATCCTAAACTACAGGCTGCAACCCTACCTTATTGGCCTCTAATTAGTAAACTGTGCATAATCAGATGGCACACCACCCATATTCCCAAAAATTTTAATCAATGCATCTCTGAGTAATAAGGAAGGAATAAAACCTGGGTAGAGCCTAGGCATATCTTTGGCCTACCACTGGTTGTGGTAGAAGAATCTCTTGATCAAAAGTAAGAATAGAATTTGTGAAAGGTGGTCTTTTCTGGTACCTAGTTAAGGACACATCATGAGGGCGTCCTTTACCTTTAGGTTGTCTACAAATAGGAGAAGGATCCCTGGGCTCCATCTTGATACCATTATCTCATATAGAGATAACATGTGTCGTGGCCATCTTTAAAAAAGTTAAGTCAAGGGAATATTCTAAAAATCACTCAGAATCTTTGCATGATATGAGTGAAAGAAGTAAAGAAATCTAGAGAATATCCCATAGCCTCCCAAAGATAGGAAATAGATGTCAATATTCCCATCCTTAGGGCTCTACTAGACACTTTCTCTTATACCAACAATATCAATGAAACCTAAGTTCTGATACCAATTTGTCAAGATCCAATTTACAAGTCATGATGACAACTACTAAACTCGATAGTATGTAAGCTGATACAATAACCTAAAGCTATCAGAATGGGTTAATTATTTAAGAAATGCCAACATAGGCCCAATTAAATAAACACACATTAAAATATAAACATGTGTTCTAATATTTATAAACAATCATCAGAATTTACCAATCCCATGACTTGGTAAAGCCAGTACAAAAGTGTCTAATATCAATAATACAACCCAAAAGACTTAAAGTATAGTTAATACATCTATCTCAAACACGAAATACTAAATATAATGATAGAGGGAAAATAGGCAACTTAAACTCTGTGATCTCACCCTATCTCTAAAAGATCAACCTTTTACAAACTTGAATCAATAGCATCAACTAGTACTCAAATTTGCATCAGATACAGAAGTGTAGTATGAGTACCAAAACAATGGGTACTTAGTAGGCATTATTGACTAACTGAGTAATGTTATGATAAAAAGATGCAAAAATTATAGATAACCCTAAATAAGCCAAGGAACAGAATCAAACACAAATCATCTCCATCATCACTGTACATAATAAGTAATTAAACCAAAATAATAGTATAACATATGCCATCAACACTTACAAAAATTATTGTATATAAAATTAGACAATTCAGAATCATAACATATCATAAGGCATAAACAGAAGTAAACATAAGTAACAAGTTCTCTTATACACCAACTGGTGCATAAATTAGAGAATTCATCATCGTATCCTATTCAACGAAAGAGTACATCTAAGAAATATAATAATATGGAATTTAACTAATAACATATCAAAATCTCATTAGTATTCAACCGTATACAAAAATTATCATCAATTGGTCATTTTATTAAACTTTTATTTGCTACCAATATTGACCACATCACCATATTCCCTACAATTACATTGTTAGCTACTTATTATCAATACCATTTAGACACAACTTATTAGCTAAGCAAGAATCATTAACTAGACCATTATATTCCTAGCCATCATATAATTATAGTCATATATTAGGAAACTATTCACCATATAGCTATTTTAATACCCAGCATTACTTATCTAACCAACAATTATCACTAACATTAGTCACTAAGTGAATCCTCATTTACACTAGTTACCTCTTATTAACTTGTCTTGATTGGTTGATTAAACACTTTCTATTACTAAGTTTTGTTATCATTAATCATTAAATACACCCCTTTATAAGAAATTAACACTAGTAGGATATAACCGATATCAAAATATCAAAAAACTACCTATATTACATATAAACAAGTACATACACATATGAGCATACAATTTCCATAAATAGGGCTAGCTATACTCAAACCGTTAGATGTACACATTGGAATATTAATAATCATCCTTCAACTTTATTGGGTATATCATCATAGTTACACTCTAGCCTTGTCGGGCATTGATATTATTTTCATAATGTCCTCTAACCTGGATGAGTATCAATATTATCATTACAAATCTTCTATCTTTGTTGGGTATCAATATAATCATCACTAACTCATTCGGCCTTGCCAGATATCAATATCATTATCACAAACTTCTCTGGCCTTGTTGGGTATCAATATCATCATCATATGCAATTTAATATCAACATTAAAGAACAAGCCCCACAAGGGCTAAAGTAAATTACAAGCCCCATAAGGGCTAAAGTAAATAACTATCCCCATGAAGGCTATAGTAAATAAATATAAAGGAAAAGTAAAGAAGAAAATACCTCCACTACTTAACATTCGCCTTCCATGTTAGTTATATATGGTGTGACAATGCCACTACATAATGCCTTGGTATTTAACTTCAAGAATTAGTGGTTTGGTTATGTGTTAAAGGTTTTAATTGGTTAATAATGGCGGTTTGTGAATGTGCAAGTCCAATGGACAAGCACTGGAAATTCATGTTTACCGACATGAGGGTTGGTCATAGTTATAATATACTTGTAGGGTACACAAGAATTCCCTAAGTCTATACTTGTATATGTGTATTATGAAGGGCTAAGGGTGCATGGGAATCCTAGTCCCCTATGATATCTCTAGTTCGTATGAATATACATACTAGGACCTATTCAGGGGGTAATACTGGACCCATAAAGCCATGGGTGGTTTTATGACGATCAAGATACATAACCTAGGTTAAAGATTTAAATGCATAATAAACCCAGTTACCTTTCCTGACATAATATATATATATGTATGAATGTGATTGCATTTGGATATTTCTTTTGTTTTTGAATAATGACATTACATTTTCCTTATTCCAAATTACATGATAGCATTCACCTTCTAACCCATATTCAGGAACTATGTCCCCACGCGATGTAGGAATCGATAATACTACTCTACCTGATCAGTAACTTTGATTCAGGGACAACATTTGTGTTAGACTAGAGTTCTGTACATCCATACTATGGAAGACTATATTTCTTTTTATGGATATCTTTTTGTAATTTTTTTTATTTCTTACACTTTGTTCTGGCTATGGTCGGGGGCATGTCCGATTAAATGTTCTTTGTTATCAGATAGATATTATTGTGACTTTATGGGCATGGGCGATGTCGGTCTTAGTGTCATCCTTGGCATTGGTATTAGTATTAGGACTGACATTGGTTGGACATTTTTATAGTTATGATTATGGATTTTATTATTGTCTTTGATTATTTATTGTTCTATCTTGTAATATGTTTAAAATTCATCAAACATAGGGTGTTGGGTGGCATGGTTGGGTATTGGGGGTGGTCTCCGATCCTAATTGGACTTGAGGCACCAAAAATGACTTAACCCTAGTTTGGTTCATGTCAGATTGGTATTAGAGACCAAGGTCCATGGTCCATTGGGAGTCCACAAAGCCATATTAAGTAATATCTCTTTTAAGGGTGTGTAGTGTGACACACTTAAAAGGAAGATGCTATGAGGCATTTAGGAATGCTTCTCTTTCTTACATTCTATTTTCAAACTATAGAGTTTAAGGTCCTAAATTCTCCTCTAATCTCTGTTTGTTCTCTTTTCACATCATGCCTCCCCGATGATCAGATTTTCATAAAAACTCCACTATCCTAATTGAGGATAATGTTGATGGGACCCATTCTACTTATGGGATCTAAAACCAGTCTAGCGGTCAAGTTCCTAACTGTCCTTATGGAGTTCCACTGATTCCCTCTAGTTGTTCTTGAGATTCTAAGGCTGAATTGACAAACATTGAATTTCATTAGTCTATTCATATGTTGGCAAAGTTGGTTGCTTCTTAGTTTGAGCATGGTATTCCTGTTACTCTATCTTCTAAGGATACAAGGATTGGCCAGTTCATGAGGTTGAACCCTTTGACCTTTAATAATGTTAAGGTAGAGGAGGATCCTTAAGGTATTCTAGATAAGATGAAAAAAATCTTTTATGTTATATATGCCATGAATATGGAGGGTGTGGAGTTTACTGCCTAAGGATGTGGCATACCATTGATTCAAGAAATAGCATCAGGCAAGGGGTAATGATGTTAGATTATTTCTATATGAAGATTTCTCTAATTCTTTCCTAGATTGCTTCTTTTCTCACGAGATAAGAGAAGCAATGGTGGAATAGTTTGTTAATTTAAGGTAAGGCAAGATGTCCGTCAAAAAGTATTCCTTGAATTTCCCTAGTTATCTTGGTATGCTTCAGAGATGGTTTCTAGCATGAGAGCAAAAATAAGAAAGTTTTCTTTTAGGTTGTCTAGAGATTTGATATTGAAGAGTAAGGCTTATTGATTAAGGACAATAATATCTCTAAATTGGTTGTGTACAAGCAACAGGTGGAGAAAGAAAAGAAGAAGTAGGCTAAAATAGAGAAGAGGCATAACAAAAAATTTAGGTTCTCTAAGTAGGGTGGTGGCAAAGAGTAGAGTGGCAGGTATGTCGGTAAGTGGCCCAAGTAAAAGTGAGGCAATTCTAGGTCGTACTTGACGGTTAGTGCGCTCTACCCAAAGACATTGGGTGATAGGTATTTCTATGGTGGTGACAACTTTAGGGCATAAGGGGCCCAATCCCAAGCAAATGGGGCCGAGTCAACTCCATCATATCCTTCTTGCAAGTTTTATAGTAGATTATATTGGGGTTTCTGTGATGCGGGGTGGGACATATGCTTCAACTATGGTCAGCTAGGGTATATGCTTTGAAACTTTCCTGTTGGTAAGGTTACTTTGGGGGCGAACAAGGTTCCAGTTGATTCATCATCAACTCCAATGCCAAACTATCTAGTCCTGGCACTGGTCAAAACTATCTCGATGATCTCACTACTCGATAGGAGTTTAAGATATTGCCTATTGTTGTGACTGTTACATTGAAACTCTTTTCTCAAGATGTTTACTATTTACTTTATCCGGTGTCCTCTTTCCTTATGTGGCTGTGCATTTTGATTTTGGTCCCAAGGTTATTTCGGACACTATTTCTATAACTACCCTGGTAGGTGACTCTGTGATTGCTAGAAGAGTCCATGGGGGTGTGTGGTATCATTTGGTAGTAAAGAAAATTTGGTGGATCTGTTTTAATTAGATATGGTATATTTTGATGTCATATTACGGATGGATTAGTTGGACTTGTGCTATGCTTCTCTAGACTATTTCACTTGTAATGTTTTATTTAAATTCCCCAATGAGCTAATTATTAAGTGGGAGGGTGGTTTCTTAGCACCTAAAGGGAATTTCATATCATATATTAGATCTTAAAGAATGATCTCCAAAGGGTGTCTCTATCATTTAGTGTGGGTTAAAGATTCTAACTCGGATGGTCCTTCATAGCATTCTATCTCGACAATGAATGAGTTTCCTGAGATATTCCCTAATGACCTTCTTGGTGTTCTTCCTGATTAGGAGCTTGAGTTTGGGATTGATCTTGTTTCGAACACTCGTTCAATTTCTATTCCCCATATAGAATGGCTTTAGTTGAGTTGAAGGAGCTTAAGAAGCAACTCAAGGATCTTTTAGATAAGGGTTTCATTCATCCTAGTATGTCCCCATGGGGTGCACCAGTGTTATTCATACGAAAGGAGGGTTTTCTTTAGATGTGCATTGATTACCAATAGTTAAACAAGGTAATGGTAAAGAATAAGTATCCTCTTCTAAGAATAGATGAGTTATTTGATCAGTTGCTGGGTGCTAAGTCTTTTTCCATAATTGATCTTCGATCTGGGTATCATCATTTAAAGATTAGGGAAGTGGATATCCCTAAGACTTTTTTCTGTACCGATATGGTCACTTTGAGTTTTTGGTTATGTCTTTCGAGTTGACCAATTGCCCGACCACATTCATGGATTTCATGAATAGGGTCTTCCATCAGTTTTTTGACTTGTTTTTCATTGTTTTCATAGATGAATTTTTGGTGTACTATAAGAGCAAGGAGGACTATGCGAATCACCTTTCCATTGTATTGCAAACCTTGAAGTAAAAGTAGTTATATGCCAAATTTTTTAAATGTGAATACCGGTTGAATGCTTTCACTTTTTTGGGTCATATTATTTCTAGTGAAGGGATCATGGTACATCCACAAAAAGTTGTAGTGGTGAAGAAATGGCCAAGAACCTTCACTCTAAATGATATTTGGAGCTTCTTGGGTTTAGCTGGTTACTACAGGAAGCTTGTGAAATCTTTTTCAACTATAGCTACTCCATTGTCGAAGATGATTTAAAAGAAGGTAATGTTCTTGTGGTTGGATGCTTGTGAGGTAGTTTTGAGAAGCTAAAGGACAAGATAACTTCAACTCTGGTCTTAACTTTGCCTGAAGTCACTAATGGGTTTTTGGTCTACTGTGATGCATCTCGTGTAGGACTTGGTTGTATTTTGATGTAGCATAGAAAGTGACTTGGAACTATTAGTTGTGGTCTTTGCCTTGAAATTATGGCATCACTATTTGTATGGGGTGCATATGGATATCTTTACTAATCATAAGATCCTACAGTATGTATTCACTCAAAAAGAGCTTAACCTTAGGCAAAAGAGATGGTTTGATCTTGTCAAGGACTAGGACATGAGTCTTTACTACCACCCAGGTAAAGCTAATATGGTTGCAGATGCTCTTAGCAGGTTATCAATGGGGATTCTAAATCATGTGTATAAATGAAAGCGGTAGTTGGTGGAGCATATTCACCATTTGGCTAACCTTGGAGTTTACCACTTGGACTCCGAAGATGGTGGTATGTTGGTGCAGGAAGTGGTGCGATCATCTTTTGGTGTTGATATCAAGAAGAAACAAATATTAGATCCGATCTTGATGAGGACTAAATTTGATGTAGGTGGGAAAAAGGTAATTGATTTTGAGATTAGAGGTCATGGTACTTTACAGTACCAAGGGAAGTTATATATTCCTGACGTAGTTGGATTGCGTGATAGGATCTTGGCTGAGGAGTATGATTTTTGCTATGTTATTCATCCCGGTTTGATGAAAATAAATCATGAAATCAAAGGGTTATATTGGTGGAACAATATGAAGAGGGATGTGGCTAATTTTGTGACAAAGTGCATAGTGTGCCAACAAGTAAAAGTTGAGCACATGAGGATGGAGGATTGCACGAAGAAATTATGTTTCCTAAATTGTAGTAGGAAGTAATCAACATGGATTTGTTACCGGTCTTTCTTTATCTTAAAATAAATTTAAATTGATTTGGGTTATCATGGATAGGATTACAAATTCGGCTCCCTTTTTGCCAGCGAGGGCTAATTTCTCACCTGAGGATTATGCAAGGTTGTACCTCCAAGAGATTGTGAAGTTGAATGGGGTACCTATTTCTATAATCTCCGATTATGGTATGTAATTTTCATCTTACTTTCGGTGGTCATTTTCAAAACGGTTAAGGACTAAGGTGAGTATGAGTACTAATTTTCATCCGTAGTTTGATGAGAAAGTGGAGAGAACTATTCAGACATTAGTTTGAGCAACTACCTCTTGTAGGGTTTTCTTACAACAATAGCTGCCACTCAAGCATTGAGATGGCTCCATTTGAAAAACTGTTGTATTGTAGTAGGTGTAGGTCTCCTATTGGGAGGTTCAAGCTTAATAAGGCGGCTATGTTTGGCTCAAATTTTGTTCACCAAGCTATTGAGGAGGTAAAGGTGATTCAGGATAGTCTTAAGGCGGCTATGTTGGAGATAGGGTGTTCCTGAAGGTGTCTCCCATGAAGAAAGTTATGCATTTGGGAATAAGGAAAAGCTTAGTCTCCATTATGTGGGTCTTTATGTGATTTTTAGGAGGGTTGGTAATGTTGCATATGAGTTGAAGTTTCCTTCTAGCTTCAACCCTATTCACCTTGTATTCCATATGCCTATGTGGAGAAAGTGTTTTGGTTATCCATTGCAAATTATGCCTATCAAGGATATTGGTATTTTGGATTCCCTATATTATGAGAAGATCCTAATTAAGATCTTAGATCGTCAGGTTCGTTGGTTATAGACCAAGGATGTGGCCTTGGTAAAGGTTCTATAGAGAAACCACAAGGTGGAAGAGGATACATAAGAAGTTGAAAAGGACATGAATTCCAAGTATCCGATCCTATTTTCTACTCCAGAAATTTGTGCGAAAGGTATGTGTGCTTCATAACGTCTTTGTTTTCAAACTTTGTTAAAGAAAAGATTGACTTTAATAATATCTTTGTTTTCTAACTTGGTTAAAGGTAAGGGTAGAGATGTTTGGGAGTTTAATCATGATTGTACTGCATTGTTCCATCATTCAAGGATGAATGATCTAAGTGGGGAAGAATTAAAACAACTTGTGTTTTTGCCGTTGGAAACTTCCGAAGTTTTTAGCTTTTGCTTGATCATATGATTCACCATACTATTCATATGGTATGGGTACAGGTTAGGTGACTCCACCTCATTAGATGTCCAGTGTTTGGTGGTCAAGTTTTTATTGTGGTTATGATTTGGTGGTAAGGGTCGTATGGTTTGGTGATGGGTCATTGGGTTGATCCTCTACTTAATCTGAAACTTAGAGACTTGACATATCTCTGAGTATGAGTGGCTCAATATGATCCATGAGGATAGGGTACGAGGGTAGAGTTGAGTCATACCTTTTCTAGTGTCCAACCCTTTGATTCTATCTTGGATACGACTTATGGGTACTACTCATATGTTATGGGTATGAGTGGGGCAAGGAGAGTCGTATGCTGGACAGTGTGTAGATGTCCAACCTTCTATTCTAGGTACGAGTTGCTGATACCACTCGTACGATGTAGGTATGAGTGAGGGGTCCAAACTATACCCACCTGTGAGGAATTTTATAGTTTAAGTTGTGGGTATTCTGGACATTTCCCCTCTTAACTTACTTTGACCCCACGACTTAAAACACTTTTTGGACTTCATTAACCTACTATTCCCAAATCAAACACTCTGCAACACTATTAAACCTCTCTCAAGTTTGTGGTTCAAAGAAGGCTAAGGTTTCTTCAAGTTGGTCAATTAAGGCTTTCAAGGGTGGTTTCTCTCTGTCTTCCTTGTTATCTAAGTCATGTTACTCCTCCCTTATTGTTAGTTCAAACAAAAATGATGTGTTCATGGATGTTTTTCATGGTATTATTTTTGTATTATTTTTGATTTCTAAATATATGTTGGGGTTTTTGGTTACTAATGGTTCGATGATGTTTTCTCATATTTTATTTATGTTTTTTTCATGTTATAATGTTTGTTTGAACATGTGGTTGCATGGGAATGGTTAATTTGTTCTCGGTTTTGGTTTTGAAAACTATATGCCTTCAACATGTTTGTTAATATCCCAATGAGAATGTTTTTGTCTCAATGTTTGACTTTTATTGAAAACCTTGCATTGCATAATATGGTAATGGAACCTAACTTAGTTTGATTTAATTAAATCATTTGGAATGGCCTTGATGTTCATGATTTTGATTGATTAGAACTCTTATGGGGTACATGGGAATCACCTAAGTATTGGCTAATGACATTACTTGCAAGCTATAGTCGGTATGATGATACCACTTCATAATGCCTTGGTAGTTAACTTCTGGAATTGGTGATTTGGTTATGTGCTAAAGGTTCTAATTGGGAAATAATGGCAGATTGTGATAGATAACCGTGAAGGTGCGAGTCTAATGGATAGGAACTGAAAACTTATGTTTGCTGACATGAGGGTTGGCAATCATCACCATTTATTTGTGGGGTACATGGGAATCCCCTAAGTTTATACATGTATATATGTATCATAGAGGGCGAAGGGTACACTAGAATCGCCGGCCGCTATGATATTGCTGATCCGTGTGGATATACGTACTGGGGCCCATTCAGGGGATATCACATGACCCATATAACCCATGTGTGGTTTTAGGATGGTCAAGATACACAGTCCAGGTTAAAGATTTAAATGCATGCTAAACCCGGTTCCCTTTCCCAATCTAATATATATGTATGAATATGATTGCATTTGGATTTTACTCTGGTTTTGAAAAATGGCATTACATTATACTTATTCCTGAGCACATGCTAGAACTCACCCACTAACCTATCTTCGGGTCCTGTAGCTCCACGAGATGCAAGAACCAGCCATACTAATCCTTCTGCTCAGTGACTTGGATTCGGGGATAACATTTGTGTCAGATTAAATTTCATGCTATGGACATTTTTTTGTACTTTTATGTATTTCCTGTACTTTGGTTTTGGCAATGGTCGGAGGCATGTCTCTATTGGATGTTCTTCATTATCAGATAGAGGCTTTGTGTAACTACTTTGGGCATGGGAGTTTCAGAATTAGTGTCAGCCTTGGCATTGGTATTGGTATTGGTGCGGCCACCTATTGGATGTTTGTACGGTTATAATTATGGATTTTATATTATCTTTGATTATTTATTATTCTATCTTGTTATATGCTTGGAATTCATCCAACATAGGGTGTTGGGCCATTATGGTTGGGTATTAGGGGTGATCTCCAGTCCCGATTAGACTTGAGGCACACGACTAGGCCCTTGATTAGGTCGTGTCAGTAAGCACTAGGGTTAACTTACCCACAACATGAGTAACAAGTTCACTCAAATCCTACTAGTATAACTAAGGTATCCTCTTGTTAGCCATGAGACATGAAATCCAATTCCCCAATGTTCAAACCCATAAGTCAAGTATTTTAATCTATAAGTTCAAGTGACGAAATGATGCAACTAAACTCAAGTCATACTATTTTTCAATCCATCGCCTAAACCAATTCTCAAATATAATAAGATATAATAATAATAATATAACATAGGTCAATCAAACAAGGTACAAGCCTAACTACCTCAAATCCATGGAAAGCTCATGAATAGCTAAACCTTCACATTTCCTTTTCGAGAAGATTCATCAAGTTGCCAAGCTATCAAAAACACAATATACACATTATAACGAGAACATTGATACCCACATTGCACCATTGTGCTTTGGGTCCAAAAAGGACACCATAAACCTAAGTAGATCCAACATATGGAAAACACATTTCTGAGGTCAACCCAATGTTCATACACCATCAAAGAATCGTAACCCGCAAGAAATAGGTGAAGATTGGGCTTATTTAGGGATAAATCAATACTTCAAGCTTTTTGGAGTTTTGGTCAAGAATTAATGAAATTTAAGGATGAAACGGAAGTATTCTTACCTCAAATACATTGTTAATCATGAAAATATGTGTTAACTAAGATCCCCAAGACACTCCCAAGACTCAATTTGGATTTTAGCACACCATTCTATGGTTTCTTGGTCTCATAGAAGAGAGAAAAGTGTTCTAGTTGAGACTCATGGTGTCAATTACACTATTTTTTAGTTAGACTTGGTAGCTCAACAATGGTGAAGAGATCAGCTTGACTCTAGGACAACTAGAACTTCCCCTTTGTCATGGACCCAGTACTCTAAGATCTTCTTAGAGAAGTATGCCCCACAATATCAGAGATATTTTAAGCGATCAGTTCTTGAGGTTGGTACAGGGATCCATGACTGTTGTGGAGTATGAATCTCAATTTTATGAGTTGGTGATGCATGCTACTTCTATTTTTACTACTGTGTATAAGAGGGTTTGTTTCTTTGTCTAAGGATTGATACTTTCTCTTTTCAAGCCTACACAAAGTTTGGTTTCTGTAGGTAAGTCTTTTTCTAAGGTTTATGATAGTGCTCAACTTCTGAAGGATATGCATAGTGAGGCTTAAGCAGGCATCAATAATAGTTTGTGATACTAGGTAGGTTTAGTAGGAGTCGTAGTAGCTCATAGTTTAGATTCAGTGATTCTCAGGTAGGTACCCTCTGTGTAAGACAAATTAGCATCAGGGTTAGTTTAGTAGACCCGTTCAGGCCATACTTTAAATTGCCAACGGAGCCCAATCTGGCTTTTATGATCATCCTAGTCAGGACCGTGGTCAGTCATTGAGGGGTTTGTATTCTAGTTGTTTTAGTCATGATAGTTATTCAGGGTTAGCCTAATCTTCTAGTTATAGTTTAGTGCCCTAGGCATGTTATTTGGAGCTTTTTTTCCAATCTTAAAATAGTACTTAGTTATGGTACTATAGTTCCTTTTAATCAGAGTGGTCTACCAATTTGGGTAGTTAGACCCCAACTAGAGGTGGTTTTCATAGTCATACAAGTAGTCCCTAGGGTGCTCGTAGAGGATCTCAGGTAGGTAGGATAGGAGGTCTATCAGGAGCCCATCCAGGTGATGGGCATGGTCAGTTGTATGCCATACATACTAAACTAGATATTTAGTATTCAAATATGGTTATCACATAAACGATGTTGGTGTGCCGTTAATCGACTTTTGTTTTGTTTGATTTGCGATTCACTTATTCTTATGTGTCTACATATTATGATCCGGTTGGAGTTATCTTTGGATTCATTATCTGTTCCATTACATGTATCTACTCCCATGGGTGGTTCTTTATTAGTTGGTCGGGTTTTCAGATCACATGTTGTGACTATTTGAGAGTTGGCACTCAGTGTACTGACCCTTCAGGTCATTTTTAACATTTTAACTTATTTCATCATTAGAGGTTTTATAAAGCCACCCCAAGTTAAACTATCTTTAAACTGTAATTTAGGTGAAACAAGCTTAGTTATTCATGTCTTAGGTGAAATTGGCTTCGTGGCTCATGCTAAAGATTGTAATTTCATTTGTTACTTGAGTTAGATGTAGTTATCATAGTCACCCACGTTCATGGTAGAATTTACCTTAGTTTCTCAAGTTAGGTTAAATTTCCATAGTTGCTCTTACTTTAGGTATGATTGACTTAGTTTCTCACGGTTGGGAGTAATTTCTATCCTAGGGATAGTTGGGACTAATTAAACATATATAAATGGACTTAGATTCCTTAGCCTAGTTCGGGTTAGAATTTCCCTACAAGATGGATTTTTGGGATTAGAAGTAGGCACCTCTAGATCACCTTAGGCAACAATTTTGATAACTTGTTAGATTTATTTACGCATGTTATATGATGTGTGAGCTAATGCTAACACATTTGAGGCTTTTAACTAGAAATAATTGTAAAGTATTAAGTAATTTTTGTCATTTTTGATTGCTTTCTCTTTGATAATGTAGGAAAGTCAAGATGCAAGGAAACCAAAGATAATAAGAGCAAAAAACATGAATTTGGAACAAGTGGCTATGAAAGTGTAGTTGATGACTTGTCAGATAAGTCATCAAATTTATGATAAGTTATCAGAGTCATCTTCAGCTGTAGATAGTGTGAGGAAGTTAGAACAGAAATGTGAGGATATCTCTGATAAGTCATCACAATTCTGATAAGCCGTCAATAATGCCGTCAGCCTAAGCCAGTACATGAGATTTGAAGAAAAAAAGTGATGACATTATCTGATATATCATCAAAGTCCTAATAAGTTTGTCAGGATTATAATCAGACTTGGGCAGTGTTCAGAAGCTGAGTTGAAGAAGTGACGACATTCCTTGATAAGTCATCAGATCTTTTATAAGCCTTCAGACTCGTCGTCAGCTGACAAGGCGTTAACCCCCTGATAAGTCTTCACATGTTGTCATCACCTATATGAGAAAAAACCGTATGCTATGATTTGATTCCTAATTTAGCTCTTGGTATTTAAGGGAAAGTTTTTATGTTTTATAGGAGGCGGACATTCATCTTGAACTTTACGATATTAATCCATTTTCTCTCTAGTTTTAGGGCTTAACCTCTGGAACTTTTTCTAGATACTACATTACTTCTCTTTGGTCTCTAAACTTGGATTTAAATTTTCAATTCTTAGATTTAGTTGTGGGATATTCTTCTTGAATTTTGGAAGAGAATCAATTTCTGACTACATCTTTTGCAAGTTTAATAAATTTGAATTGTGAATTCAGTTATTGTTATCGTTTTCTCTTTCATGTAGAACTATAACCCAAAACTAGGGTTGTGGGATCTATGATTACTCCTGTATTGTCTTAATAGTTGGTTAGGGTTCGAGTGAATGTGGGAACATCTTGATAATTCTTTTGTTTTAATTATTTTTTTTGGTTACAAATAATAGATCTTGCCTTATGTTGATTTGCTCGAACTTTGAAATAAACTTAAGGTAGTGAATTATCAATGAGGATTTGGGAAGGTTAAGTTCCCATCTAATGATCAATGTTTTAAGAAGATTAATCAACTCAAAATAAAATCAGTGTGAATAGAAGGTTCCTATGTTCGAGAGAATTAAGGAACTCAACATCTAGGTAGGTTGAGAAACACTTAGATGAACTATCGATACTGATAATTTGGTATTTCCCGTAAGTCATGAGAATTCAATACTACACCTATTATTCATTGGAGGATTACTAATCATAGTGATCACAACTCTAGTTTCTCTATATCATTGATTTAAAATATTGCAGTTTAAGCTTTGAGTTCTATGGCGAGTTGAAGTGTTAATAACTTTAGTTCAATCAATAAAAAAACCCCATTTTATCTTTACTATCATTTGTTTCAATTTAACTTGTAGCTATAGTTTTAAATTAGTTTAATTTCCACTCACATAGTTCCTCGTGGATTCGACCATGAATCCAAAGTTGGGTAAATATATTGACGATGACTGCCTTGCACTAAATTGACGTGTAAGTTGAGCGTTATCATTATACCCTTATTAATGTTCAGTTTAGAACTTGAGGAGTTTGATTTTATCTAATGAGTATTTTAGTTGGATAGAAAAGATTGATTCTAATTCTGAGTATGACTAATGATATATGTAACATCCCAAAAGTATGACTAATGATATGTGTAACATCCCAAAAGTATCCCCCTGGATGTCACACGGTGCTTAAAACTACGAATAGCCCAAAGCTAACCCATGATATCTATTTATCTTAAAACTCGCTTGAAAGTTGAACTAACATATGTATAAGGATTGTAAGAAAAAACAACTTAATATCTCATTGTCAACTAGTATATTGGAATTCATAAACAAACTTCTTTAAACTAAAAGATACGTAGTCTGACAAGCCTCTATTGATAACTAGAAGGCCACTGGGACAATTGTAATACCCCATAACTTTTCTAGCTAAAATTTGCCCTAGAATGTTAAGGGATAGTTTTCAAGATGAAGAATTATTATTTCGTTTGGAATTTTCCAGATTTAGACCTCCTATTTAGTGGGAAATTTAAAAAGCTTTCCAATGATATAAGATTTACCTAATCCGATGACCGAGTGAGAAGTTACGGATTTTTTAAGCTTCAGTCGTAAAAAACCGTGATTTGGGTCCTTAGGACCTCACAGAGATGGTTTAAAGGACAATTGTAAAATTCCAGTGAGACTCCGTGATATTGGCGCCTCGCAAGGAGGTCAAATTTCCCATTCATCAAGATCCAGTGAAACTCTCCAATTTTCTCGCGCACGGAGAAGTCTTTTTTCCCATTTGTCCATTTCCAATGGCTCACCGCAATGGTGGTGCATCGCGGTGATGGCACAAATGGTAATCTAACAGAGCATCCTGGTAGCTTCATATCATAATGTCTTTCTAGGTCCCAGTTGGCAGTTTCCAGTAGGCCACCGCGATCATGGCGCATCGCGCCGTAGGCCAAATTTAGGAATTTTTCAAGTTCCTAGTAAAAATTTAAAAGGATCTCTTTGGTCTTTTCCTAAGGCCTAAACCATGAATAATAGATGATTTAACCCATTCTAAGCATATTCCATTCACTTTTTACCAAAATACTCTCAAAGAAAATCCTAGATCATCAAACTTTCTCCCTAAGAATCCAAATTCCTCCATTAATTATCCAAGAAAATTCAAGATTAAGGATCCCCAATACAAGAACTCTAAGAATTTATCTCTAAAGCATCAATATGAATCCAAGATTCAAGCTTTTCATCAAAAATCATCAATTAAGGTATGTGGGGTTCTTCAACAAGGATAATCCTTTCATCCTTGTGCCCAAAATTTGTTTTAGTTACAAATTTACTGAATCTTATGTGATTTCCCATGAAATTAAAGGTAGGGTTTATACCCATCATTGTTATTTACAAGATTATAATGTTTCCAATGATTTAGAAGTTTAATCACGTTATTATGTTCATATTTTCATAAATAATGCAGAAATTTCCAGATTTTGAATTAATTTCTCAATGTTTACATTATCAAGCATGAGCAATTTGATGTTTTAACAAGAAATTTATGCATAGGATATTATCCGAAGATTGAATAGTATTACTTCATGAAAGATGATGCTTTAAACATCTTATGAGAAATATATTTTCAGTTTTTAGAAAAAGTTTTGATCTTTTGATCATCGGTTTAGCTATGGAATGCACTTTAGAGAATTTAGATCAACTTTATTTATAGATTTACTCAGATAAAAGTATTTTTGTTTTCATAATGAACCATTATACTTGTTTAAAGTGGATTTACAATAGAACGAGCATAAAGACTAAAAAAGGAGTAGTATTTTGCACCAAGAGGGAAGTGTGAGATTAGCGTACCCTATCTTCCACAGAACTACATAGCCCACATAGGTACAGATTATCAGATTATTCCCACTCTAATATGGATGACAGATTTATTTTGTGATCGATCACATGGAAAGTAGGTTATAATCCTTGGCAAGAGTATGACTCCATTTCGCAACGTGAGGATTCCTCCTTAGCAAGACAAGAACGTTGGACTCCATGAATGCTCACATGGTTTATATTGGTTAAGAGAACCTCACTGCTAGTAAAAGTAAATAAACACTTTTTAGTATTTCCCTACCAGTAAAGAAAAGCTTTGAATGAATTCCCTCCAGATAAAATATTTTTCCATGATGAATGAGTTTTAAAATTTCACTTATGCTATATGATTTGAAAATAAAAACAGATTACAGATTTCAGAACTAAGTGTAATGGCTCACAAGATTTATATTATGTGCTTTAATATTCATGATTTATGATCTTCTGATTTCTAATTTACTCAAGGCTATGTGAGTCATTTACATTTAGCATGAATGATTTTATAAATTGTGATGATATTTCTTACTTATTGCATTCACCCCCATATACTCAGTACATCATCAAAGTACTGATCCACATTACGTCTATGTGCTATATTGTCTCATAATGTATATATTGTCTCATAATGTAAGTTTACGTGCTTAGTCTCAGAAGCGTGAGCGATTTTCGAGCATCACATTTACATATGAGTAGTTGGTCAGTCCTTATAGTTAAGGGACTTATGTAATGCCCCGGATCTGGTACTTGGAATGCTACATGGTGTTCATGACCCTGAAGGACCATAAGCTAATCCATTACTGATATCTGTACCTATATACTGCATAATATACTGTATGATTGTGGAAAAATAAACTGAAAGGCCATAAGGTTCAAGAAAGTAACATAATAGATAAAGATATAACATTTTAATGCGTTATGAAATAGCTAAAATAAAATTGAAATAACATGATAGTCTAGAAAGCCTCTAACTGACTGAACTGCCTGAATGAGGAGTTGATAGGACATGTCCCTAACTAATTCCAACTAATAAATTACTTAATGAGAATATAAATAAATAATCATCTCCTCAAGAGAGAAGGACTCACCTCTAACTCTGACTACTGAGACTAGAATGCTACTGATGCTCTGGAGCTCGTGCTTCTGAACCTATGGTATAAGACACAATAGCACAAATTCATCGGTACTTTGAATGTACTAGTATGCATGGAAGATAGGTTGAATGCATGGGGTTCATATGCATGAAAAATACTGGCTCACTGACTAATATGAATGAGAGAATACATGCATATATACTTAGTAACTATATCTGAGATAGTGATAACATGAATTTACTGATAACTAACATCGCTGATTAATGAATTATGATGACTAATATAACTGATGACATGAGTGACTGTATTTGACAGTCCTGAATCTGATAGAACTAGTTGAGTTCCGTAATGTGTTTGAGTTGACTGTATCTGACAGTCCAAAATTCTGTAGAACTGTCTGAGTTCTATTATTGAAACTGAATGACTGTATCTGACAGTCCTGATTCTATAACTAAAATTGCGGGAAGTAATTATCTAACCGATATGCCCCTCATACGCCATTATCGCTGAGTTGAGATCAAATCTGTAACCCTAAGTGGAAGAGTGTTAATATCGTGCCATTAGTAAGGACAAGAGATGAGTGACCTTCATATGACATTGTCCCTAAAAGAGAATGTTAGGGCCCTCATCTGACAGTGCTTATCCACCTCATCAACCCTCATCTGAAAGTGTTAATACATAGTTCTGGAATGCAAGGGTGACTTTTAAAAATCACACCCTCATCTGACAGTGTGTGTTCCAATCCTTGATTACACTCGGTGCTAATTTCTACTCCCATCTAATAGATAGTGAACATGGATTACTGAACTGAACTGGACTGAGTTATTGAGTTCCATTGACTAATAGAATAGTACTGAGATTACTGTATTACTGAGTTATCCTGAGTCACATGACTGACTGAGTTCTATGGATCATGAATTGATTGAGGATATCATGAAAACATGACACTAAAGCTAGGCACACAACAGTATTTTTTTGGGTACAAGTACCCCAGGACTCGATGGAAGGAAAATGACAAGGCATGACATTCTTGAATACATGACTAACATCAACAATATATAATCCATTGACTAAGACATTTCATCAAACACTTGACATACATAACTTATACATAAATAGGGATTTCATAATATCATACTAGTATGGCATTTTCCTTCACATAGGCATTTAATCAAATATGTGGGGAGCATGCTTTGGTTATACAATCATCACCACATGTAATAATCAAGGATACATCAATCAACTTGTAAATTGAAGGGGTTTTATCATGATTATTATGATAATTATCACATGCTAGGGTAAATCATTGGAATATGTAATTTAAAACATGAATCAAAACCTCACAACATTATGAACATGAATTTCAATTCTATTTGAATCATGTACATTCATAAATGCCCAAATCATAGATTTTGAAAAGAGATTCTTGAGATTCATGGGTAAGAGAGACCCATGAATCAACACATGACATATCTTAGTTCCTGATTTAGTGAAGATTAACGGAGAGACTTTCTTGAAATTGAATCCCCAATTAAAACCCTAGCTTGTTCTTGAGAGAAAATTAAGAGAAAACTTATATATTTTGGGTTCCAAATAGCTGAATCTTATGTTAAAGGGCTTAAATAGTGGTGAGAAATTGATCCTTTTAACCTTGGACACATCATTTAATTCCAGTGAAATTTTCTCAAATTGGACCCCTGGCGCGACGTGGCGCTATCACGCCGTGTCACTGGAATTTAGCAACTGGGAAATTTAGGGATGGCGTGATGCGGAGCCATCGTATTTCCACTACATTTGCAACCTGGAAGTTTGTTATGATTCGCCACTATCGTGGACCTCTATTGATATTTGACAATTGCCATTTTCTCCTGTAGCGCAGTGCTCCTCTGACAAATATGACGTTGTTTTACGACGGGAATTTGAAATAGTCATAACTTCTTACCCGGTTATTGGATTTAGAAAAATTTTATATCGATGGAAAGATTATTGAATTTCCCACATGACAAAAAATTAAAATTTTGAAAATTCTTCATGGAATAAAGGTCATTCTATTTATAAGCTAACACTTGACATTCTTGGGACAAAAAATTTAGTTAGGAAACTTTGGGGTATTACAACTTAATTATTTCAGACTTCTAATTAATTAGTAGTTGATTTAGTATTTATTTCAAACAATTTAAGTCAGGTGGGGGTTTTTCCCAGTGCCTCTCTAGTTTCAATTAGTAGAGGCTTGTTGGTCTACCAGATTTAGTATTCAGATTTTGTTTCAGTATTATTTTACCAAGACTATTGAGATTATTATGTTTCAGACAAACCAAGTTATTTTAGATAGACTTCCACATTTAGTATGATTTTCCATTCATATTCTTCTTTTTTGAGACCCAAACTTAGTAAGAAGAAGCCAAGGTTTGATCAAGACTACCTATAGTTTGGAGCACCGTGTGGCATCTCGGGAACTCAAATTTTGGGGCATTACAAACTTGGTATCAAAACCTAAGGTTTAGAGACGGCTATGGATTCAGACAAGCCACGTTTAGTAGAGTGTTAATCACTGGTGTGAAGCATGCCACATCTATGACCAAGAGGCTATGGAGAACTTTACGAAACTATGTCTTCTTTCATGATCTATCATGCATTTAGTGTCACTAGCTACTTCTAAATCATTCTTTCACGTGATATAAATTCTTTCTCATCGAGCTAATTTGTGCAGAAATAATAACCAACCACCTCAGCTTGCAGATTCTTTGAAAGAGAATGTGTCACATGCAGAGTTTCGAGCTATCTTTCAAGCATTAGCCCGAGCTATGATAGCTAATATTTAGGGCAATAGTCAGGATGTAGTCCCACTCCAGCAAGATGAGGACTTCTCCGCAGCTAAAATTTGAGATTTTATGAGAATGAATCTGCTAGAATTCTTTGGGTCAAAGGAAGGTGAGGACCCACAACTTTATCTATATGAGGTGAATAAGATCACTAAAATTATGCATGTTTCTAAGGAGGAGTGTGTATAATTTGTCATCCTATAGGTTGAAGGATGTTACATATGATTAGGTAGAGATGTGGAAGAAAAGTATAGGAGAGAATGCAACTCTCATGACTTGGCAGATATTTTAGGATACATTCTTAGATAAGTTTTTTCTAAGTGAGATGAGGGTAGCAAAGATAGATGAGTTCATGAACTTAAGGCAGGGCTCAATGACCGTGAAAGAGTATTGCCTCAAGTTTAATAAGTTGTCTAGGTATGCCCCTGATCAGATGGCTGACCCTTGGTCAATCATCCATAAGTTTGTGAGCGGTGTGTCTTGGGTGGTAGTTAAGGAGTGTAGGACTGTTATGCTCATTAGAGACATGGATCTTGCTAGATTGAAGATACATGCTCAGCAAATTGAGGAAAAGAAGTTAAAAAAAAAGAGAGAGAGTAAATAAGAGGGCTACAACAAGGTAGTTTGATCATGGTCAGAATTGGTATGGAGGAGAAAATCATTCGCAATTTTAGAATCGATCATTTATGCTCGCATCTTCTTCATTCAGTTTTTCGGTACCAAGAAATAGGCAGGAATAATGGGGTAAGTTTTTTATGCACAGATCTCAGAATAGAGTGAGTGGTAGACCTACCTATCGTTAGTGTGCTAGGTGTGGTAAGAATCATCCTGGTAAGTGTTAAGCTAGACAGAAGGGTTCTTTTAGTTGTGGTAAGTTGGGTCATGGTATTAGAGATTGTCTACATACTCAATAAGTAAATAGAGATGTTCATCCTCAGACTCAGGCTAATAGTGCAACAGCCCCTCTAGGTCGCCCAGCCCCTCCCCAAGGTGCATCATCCAGTACCTGTGGTGATCACTACCAGAATTGATTCAATGCTTTACCATCCTGCCAGGAGCAGGAAGATTTCTTAGATATTATTATTGGTATGCTTTGTGTCTTTCATCTTGATGTTTATGTGTTATTAGACCCCAGGTCGAGTTTTTCTTATGTGACCTCATTAGTTGCTTTAAATTTTAAGATAAGTTCTAAAAATAATCTCATTCTTTCATGGTTTCAACCTTAGTAGGTGAGTCAATTATTTGTAAATAGATCTACAAAAGGTGTCCTATCACTACCCTTTATAAGGTACTGTTAGTATACCAAATAGAGTTAGATATGGTTGATTTTGATCTTATTCTTGGCATGGATTGGATTCATTACTTTTATGCATATATAGATTATCGCACCGGTATGGTAAAGTTTCAGTTCCCAGATGAGCCAGTCTTTGAGTTGTTAAGTAATTCAATCTCTTCCAAAAGTCATTTCTTATTTTAAAGACAGAAAGTTGATATTCAAAGGTGTCATCTATCATCTAATTTGAGTCAAATACATAAAGTCTGAGACACTAATAATTCAGTAAGTGTAGTTAATGAGTTTGTTGATGTTTTTCAAGAAATATCCCAGGGATACCTCACGATAGGGAAATAAAATTTGGTATTGACCTTTTCCCAGATACTCAACCTATTTCCATCCCTTCTTATCATATGGCTCCTGCAGAGCTTAAGGAGTTGAAAGAGAAACTCAAAGATCTTTTAGATAAAGGTTTCATAAGGCCTAGTGTCTCTTCATGGGGTACTCCAATCCTATTCGTGTGAAAGAAAGATAGTCCGTTGCATATGTGCATTGACTATCATTAGTTTGATAAAGTTATAGTCAAGAAAAAAAATCCCTTTTCGAGAATTGATGACTTATTCGATCAACTCCAAGGTGCTAGATATTTCTCAAAGATAGACCTTAGATCCGGCTATCATCAGCTTAAAGTAAGGGAGTGTGATATTCGAAAGATAGTTTTATAACCTTTTATGGTCATTTTGAGTTTTTAGTCATGTCATTCAAGCTAACAAATACCCCAATAGCTTTCATGGACCTCATGAACCGAGTGTTCAAACAGTATCTAGACATGGTTGTTATAGTATTTATATATATGATATTCTTGTGTACTTCTGTAGTGAGGATGAATATCCCCAAGGGGGAGATATTGTAATACCCCACACCTTTTATAGCTAAAAACTACCCCTAGAATGTTAAGGGATAGCTTCCAAAATGAAGGATAATTATTTTATGTGAGATTTTCCAGATTTAGACCTCCCATTGTGTGAGAAATTTAATAAGCTTTCCAATGATTTAAGATTTGGCTAAATTCGACGACTGAGAGAGAAGTTAGGGTTTTATTAAGCTTCAGTTGTAAAACACCATGATTTAGGTCCTTAGCGCATTGTGGAGACGATTTAAATGACAATTCTCAAATTCCAGTGACACTCCATGATATTGGCACATCACGGAGAGGTTCCCATTCATCAGGATCCACTAAAACTCTGCGATTTTCCCACATCTCGGAGAAGCATTTTTGTTCATTTGTCCATTTCCAGTGGCTTACCATGATGGTGGCCAGCACGGTGATGGCCCAATTGGAAATCTAGTAGAGCATCATGATAGCATCACAGTGTCTTTCTAGGTCCCAGTTGGCAATATCCAGTAAGCCACCACGATCATGGCGCGTCGTGTCGTAGGCCAAATTCGGGAATTTTCCCTGTTCCAAGTAAAAATTTAAAAGGGTCTCTTTGGTCTTTTCCCAAGACCTAATCATGAATAACAGATGATTTAACCCATCCTAAGTATATTATATTCACTTTTCACAAAAATACTCTTAAAGAAAACCTTAGATCATCAAATTTCTCCCCAAAAATTCAAATTCCTCCAATAATTCTCCAAGGAAATTCAAGATTAAGGATTCCCAATACAAGAAATCTAAGAATTCATCTCCAAATCATCAATAGGGATCCAAGATTCAAGCTTCTCATTAAAGACCATCAATTGAGGTATGTGGGGTTCTTCAATAAGGATAATTCTTTCATCCTTGTGCCCTAAATTTATTTTAATTACAAATTTACTGAATCTTATGTGATTTCCGATGAAATTGAAGATAGGATTTATACCCATCATTGTTATTTACAGTCTTATAAAGTTTCTGATGATTTAGAAGTTGAATCACATAATTATGTTCATAGTTTGATACATAATGCATAAATTTCCTGATTTGAAATAATTTCTTAATGTTTACCTTATCAAGCATGAGCAATTTGATATTTTAATATGATATTTATGCCTAGGGTATTATCCCAAGATTGAATAGTATTACTTCAAGAAGGATGATGCTTTAAACATCTATTCAGCAAATTATTTTCAGTTTTCAGAAAAAGCTTTGATCTTTTGATCATCGATTTAGCTATGGAATCCACTTTACAAAATTCAGATCAGCTGTATTTATATATTTACTCAGATAAAAGCATTTCTTGTTTCATAATGAACCATTATACTAGTTTAAAGTGGATTTCCAATAGAATGAGCATAAAGACTAAAAAAGAGTAGTATTTAGCACCGAGTGGGAAGTGTGGGATGAGCGTGCCCTATCTTCTATCGAACTATGTAGCCAACGTAGGTACAGATTTTCATATTATTCCCACTCCAATGTGAATGAAAAATTTAACTAATGATCGATCACATAGAAAGTAGGTAATACTCCCTAGCAAGAGTATGACTCCTCTCTCCAACGTGAGGATTCCTCCTTAGGTAGACAAGAACGTTAGACGCCACGAATGCTCACATGGTTTATGTCGGTTAAGAGAACCTCCCTTCTAGTAAAAGTAAATAAATTATTTTGAGTATTTCCCTACCAGTAAAGAAGAGCTTTGAAAGAATTCCCTTCATATAAAGTATTTTTCCCATGCAGAATGAGTTTACATATTTCACTTAACCTATATATTTTGAGAATAAGAACAGAATACAGATTTCAGAACTAAGTTTAATGGCTCACAAGATTTATATTATGTGCTTTACTATTCATGATTTATGACCTTCTGATTTCAGATTTACTCAAGCCTATGTGAGTCATTGACATTTAGCATGTATGATTTTATAAATTGTGATGATATTTCTTAGTTATTGCATTCACCACCATATACTCAGTTCATCACCAAAGTACTGATCCACATATACGTCTATTTGCTATATTGTCTCATAATGTAAGTTCAGGTGCTTAGTGTCAATAGTATAGGTGACTTTTGAGCATCTCATCTGTATCTCTGCAGTTGGTCAGTCCTTATAGTTAGGGACTTATGTAACTCCCCAGATCTGGAACCTGGAATGCTACATGGTGCTCATGACCTCGAAGGACCATAAGCTAACCCATTACTGATATTTGTACCTACTTACTACATAATATATTATATGATTGTGGAAACATGAACTGAAAGGCCATAAGGTTCAAGAATGTAAAATAACTGATAAACATAAAACATTTCAAAGGGGTATTAAATACCCAAAACAAACTGAAATAACATAATAGTCTGGAAAACCTCTAACTGACTGAACTGCCTGAATGAGGAGTTGATGGTACATGTCCCCAACTAACTCTAACTAATAAATTACTTAATGAGATAATAAATAAATGATCATGTCCTCGAGAGATAAGGACTTACTTCTAACTCTGACTGTTGAGACTTGAATGCTACTGATGCTCTGGAGCTCGTGCTTCTGAACCTATGGTATAAGACACTATAGCACAAATACGTCAATACTTTGAATGTACTGGTATGCATAGAAGGTAGGCTGAATGCATGGGTTCATATGCATGAACAATATTGGCTAACTTACTAATATGAACGTGAGAATACAGGTATGAATTCATAGTAACTATATCTGAGATAGTGATAACATCAATTTATTGATAAGTAACATGACTGATAACTGAATTCGAATGACTGATCTAATTGATGACATGAGTGACTGTATCTGACACCACTAGTAAGGACAAGCTGTGAGTGAACCTCATCTGACATTGTCCTCAAAAGAAAATGGTGGGGCCCTCACCTGACAATGCTTATACACTTTATCAACCCTAATCTGACAGTGTTGATGTCTCAATCTAAGCTGGCTACATAGTTCTGGAATACAGGGATGACTTATAAGAATTACGCCCTCCTCTGACAGTGTATGTTCCCATCCTTGGATTTACTCGGTACTAATTTCTACTCCCATCTGAATAGACAGTGAACATGGATTACTAAACTAAATTGGACTGAATTATTGAGTTTCGTTGACTGACCGAATAGTACTGAGATTACTGTGTTACTGAGTTTTCCTGTGTCACATTGCTTCCTGAGTTCTATGGATCATGAATTGACTTAGGATATCGTGAAAACATGACACTAAAGCTAGGCACACAGGTATATTTTTTTTGGGTACAAGTACCCCAGTACTCGATGGAAGGAGACTGACAAGGCATGACATTTTTGAATACATGACTAAAATCAACAATATATAATCCATTGACTAAGACATTTCATCAAACACTTTACATAACTTATAAATGAATGGGGATTACATAATATCATACTAGTATGACATTTTTCCTTCACATAGTCATTTAATCAAACATGTGAGGGGCATGCTTTGGTTATACAATCATCAACACATGTAATAATCAAGGATACATCAATCAACTTGTAAATTGAAGGGGGTTATCATGATTATTGTGCAAATCATCAAATACTAAGGTCAATCATTGGAATATGTAATTTAAAACATGAATCAAAACCACACAACATCATGAACATGAATTTTAATTCTATTTGAATCATGAAAATTAACAAATGCCCAAATCTTGAATTTTGAAAATTGAATCTTAAGCTTCATGGGTAAGAGAGACCCATGAATCAACACATGACATACCTTAGTTCTTGATTTAGTGAAGATTGATGGAGAGACTTTCTTGAAATTGAATCCCCAATTGAAACCCTACCTTGTTATTGAGATAAAATTGAGAGGAAACTAGTATATTTTGGGTTCCAAATAGCTAAATCTCATGTTAAAAGGCTTAAATAGGGGTGGGAAATTGACCCTTTTAACCTTGGACAAATCCTTTAATTTTAGTGAAATTTTCCTGAATTGGACCCCTGGCGCGACGCGGTGCTATCACGCCGTGTCACTAGAATTTGACAATTGGGAAATTGAGGGATGGTGCGATGCGGAGCCATCGTGTTGACTCTTTATTTGCAACCTGGAAGTTTGGTGCAATGCGCCACTATCACGGACCGCTATTGAAATTTGATAATTGCCATTTTCTCCTGTGACGCTGTGCGCCACTGACAAATATGGTGTTGTTTTACGATAGAAACTTGAAGTAGTTATAACTTCTTACCTTGTTATCTGATTTAGGAAAATTTTATATTGATGAAAATCTTATTGAATTTCCTACATTACAAGAGCATCAATATGAGCCTGAGTATAGGGTACTAGGGTATAGTTGAGACGTACCTTTTCCAGTGACCAACCCTTTAATTCTATTTTGGATACGACTTATGGGTACTACTCATATGTTACGGGTATGCGTGGGGCAAGGGGAGTCGTATGGTGGAAAGTGTGCGGATGTCCAACCTTCTATTCTAGGTATGACTTGATGATACCACTCGTATAATTTGGGTATGAGTGAGGGGTCATAACTATACCTACCTGTGGGGAGTTTTATAGTTTAAGTTGGGGTTATTCTGGACATTTCCCCTCTTAACATACTTTGACCCCACGACTTAAAACACTCTTTGGACTTCATTAACCTACTATTCCCAAATCAAACACTCTCCAAAACACTATTAAACCACTCTCAAGTTCTTGGTTCAAAGAATGCTAAGGTTTCTTCAAGTTTGTCCATTAAGGCTTTGAAGGGTGGTTTCTCTCCGTCTTCCTTGTTATCTAAGTCATGTTAATCCTCCCTTATTGTTAGTTCAAAGTAAAATGATGTGTTCATGGATATTTTTCATGGTATTATTATTGTATTATTTTGGGGTTTTAAATATATGTTGGGGGTTTTGGTTACTAATGGTTTGATGATGTTTGCTCATGTTTTATTTATGTTTTTTTCATGTTATAATGTTGGTTTGAACATGTGGTTACACGGGAATGGTTAATTTGTTCTTGGTTTTGGTTTTGAAAATTATATACCTTCAAAATGTTTGTTAAAATGCCAATGAGAATATTTTTGTCACAAAGTTTGACTTTTATTGAAAACCTTGCATTGCATAATATGGTGATGGAACCTAAATTGGTTTGATTTAATTAAATCATTTGGAAAGGCCTTGATGTTCATGATTTTGATTGATTAGAACTCTTATAGGGTACATGGGAATCCCCTAAGTGTTGGCTAATGACATTACCTACAAGCTATAGTCGGTATGATGATACCACTTCGTAATGTCTTAGTAGTTAACTTCTCAAATTGGTGGTTTGGTTATGTGTTACAGTTTCTAAATGGGAAACAATGGCAGGTTGTGATAGCTAACCGTGAAGGTGCGAGTCTAATGGATGGGAACTGGAATCTTATGTTTGCTGACATGAGGTTTGGTCGTCATCACCTTTTATTTGTAGAGTACATGGGAATTCCCTAAGTTTATACATGTATATATGTATCATAGAGGGTGAAGGGTACACTAGAACCGCTAGCCCCTATGATATTACTGATTCATGTTGATACATGTACTAGGGCCCATTAAGGGATATCACATGACCCATATAGCCCATGTATAGTTTTAGGACGGTCAAGATACACAGTCCAGGTTAAAGATTTAAATGCATGTTAAACCCACTTCCCTTTTCCATCATAATATATATATGTATGAATGTGATTGCATTTGGATATTTACTTTGGTTTTGAAAAATAGCATTACTTTATACTTATTCCTAAGCATATGTAGCACTCACCCACTAACCTATCTTCGGGCGTTGTAGCCCCACAAGATGCAAGAACCAGCCATACTACTACTCCTACTTAGTGAGTTGGACTCGCGGACAACATTTGTATCAGATTAAATTTCATGCTATAGATATCTTTTTATGCTTTTATGTATTTCCTGTACTTTGGTTTTGGCTATGGTTGGGGGCATGTCCCAATTGGATGTTCTTGGTTATAAGATAGAGGCTTTGTGTGACTATTTTGAGCATGGGAGTTTCAGTATTGGTGTCAGCCTTGGCATTGGTATTGGTATTGGTGCTACCACCGATTGGATGTTTATATGCTTATAATTATGGATTTTATTATTTTCTTTGATTATTTATTATTCTATCTTGTTATATGTTTGGAATTCATCCAACATAGGGTGTTGGGCAATTATGGTTGGGTATTAGGGGTGATCTCCAATCCCGATTAGACTTGAGGCACCTTACACGACTAGGACATTGATTAGGTCGTGTTAGTAAACACTAGGGTCAACTTAGCCACAACATGAGTGACAGGTCACTCACATCCCACTAGTGTAACTAAGGCATCCTTATGTTAGCCATGAGATATGCAATCGAATTCCGCAATGTTCAAACCCACAAGTCAAGCATTTTAATCTATAAGTTCAAGTGACTAAATGATGCAACTGAACCCAAGTTTTACCATGTTTCAATCCATCGCCTAAAACACCTCTGAAATCTAATAAGATGTAATAATTATAATATAACATAGGTCAATCAAACAAGGTACAAGCCTAACTACCTCAAATCCATGGAAAGATCATGAATAGCAAAACCTTCACATTTCCTTTTCGAGAACATTCATCAAGTTGCCAAGCTATCAAAAACACAATTTACACATTATAACAAGAACATTGATACCCAGATTGTACCATTATGCTTTGGGTCCAAAAAGGACACTATCAACCTAAGTAGGTCCAACTTATGGAAAATAAATTTTTGAGGTCAACCGAATGTTCATACACCATCAAAGAATCATAAACCTCAAGAAATAGATGAAGATTGAGCTTATTTAGGGATAAATCAATCCTTTAAGCTATTTGGAGTTTTAGTGAAGAATTTATGAAATCTAAGGATGAAATGGAAGGATTCTTACCTCAAATACATTGTTAATCATGAAAATATGTGTTAATTATGATCCCTAAGACACTCCCAAGACTCAATTTGAGTTTAACACACCATTCTATGGTTTCTTGGTCTCATAAAAGAGAGAAAAGTGTTCATAATGCATCCTAAAAGGCCTTTAAATGCCTTTCCCAGGCAATGAGATATTGAGATTTCCATCAATGGACCATGATCATGCTAGGGAGATTGTCATCCATTCTTATGCGATCGCGACATCCTCACATTGCACTAGGTATCAGCTGAAACTTGGAAGAAATTCCAAGTTTTGGCCAATGCTCTGGGATTTATTAAAAATCCAATATAGGAAAATGAACTATGTAACCATACTAAATTTGATGTTTTGGATGTGTTGGCGAAGTTGGATTTCCATTCTAGGTCATTTCGACCAAATGTGGGTCCCATACAAAAATTTCAAATTTTTTAAATTTCTAGCTAATAGGTTGAAAAGAGTTTAATCTTATTGGTACCGTAACCAAAGGTATACTTAGAACAAAATATATATTCTATAGCTGCTGGCACAGTCAAAATTTGCATCCGAAATTATTTTATTAAAATTTTTACCTGGTGTCCATTTGGAACTTCCAAATACTTCTAAATAGGGATTTGACTCTAAAAACCAAATAAAATGCATGGTAATCGATTTATCATTTCTAGTAAGTTGTAAATCACTTGGGGCATATATAAAAAATCGTTAGTGGCAAAAATAAGTAGAAATATGGAAAATAACCTAAAGGGTCATTATAAGAAGATATTGGGTAGATTCTTGAGAGTGACTACGCCTAGGTTTTCTGGTGCAATGAGCAAGAATATGTATGATTTCATAATTTCTTATGATTGTATGCTCTATATTTAGGTTTAGTTGATACTCATAGTGTAAATTACATTATTTTTTAGTTAGACTTGGTAGCTTAACATTGGTGAAGAGATTAGCTTAACTCTAGGACAACTAGAACTTCCCCTTTGTTATGGACCCAATACTCTGAGATCTTCTAAGAGAAGTATATGCCCCACAATATCAGAGATGTTTTAAGGGATCAGTCATTGAGTTTGGTGCAGGGATCTATGATTTTTGTGGAGTATAAATCTCAATTATATAAATTGGCGATGCATGCTACTTCTATTTTGACTACTGTTTATGAGAGGGTTTGTCTAAGGATTGAGACTTCCTCTTTGCAAGCCTACACAAAGTTTGGTTTCTATAGGTAAGTCATTTTCTAAGGTTTATGGTTGTTCTCAGCTTCTAGAGGAGATGCATGATCAGGCTTAAGCAGGCATTAATAATAGGTTGTGATACTAGGGTAGGTTTAGTAGGAGTCGTAGTAGCTCATAGTTAAGATGTAGTGATTCTAGGTAGGTACCCTCTGTGTAAGACAAATCAGCATCAGGGTTAGTTTAGTAGACCCATTCAGGCCATACTTTAAATTGCCAACGGAGCCTAGTCTGGCTTTTTTGATCGTCCTGGTCAGAAATGTGGTCTGTCTTTGAGGGGTTTTTATTCTAGTTGTTTTATTCATGAATGTTATTCAGGTTTAGCCGAATCTTCTAGTTATAGTTTAGTGCCCGAGGCATGTTATTTGGAGCTTTTTGTCCTATCTCAAAATAGTGCCCCAGTTATGGTACTATAGTTTATTCTATTCAGAGTGTTATACCAATTTAGGTAGTTAGACCCCAACTAGAGGTGGTATCCAAGGTCATACAGGTAGCCCCTAGGGTGCTCATGGAGGATCTCAGGTAGGTAGGATAGGAGGTCTATTAAGAGCCTATCCAGGAGGTGGGCATGGTCAGTTGTATGCCATACCTACTAAACTAGATGTTGAGTTTTCAAATGTGGTTATCATATGGATGATGTTGGCGTATCATCAATCGACTTTTTTTTTGTTTGATTTGCGATTCAATTATTCTTATGTGTCTACATATTATGCTCCGCAGTTAGAGTTATCTTTGGATTCATTATCTATTCTATTACATGTACCTACTCCCATGGGTGATTCTTTATTAGTTGATCAGGTTTTTAGATCATATGTTGGGACTATTTGAGAGTTTGCACTCAGTGAACTAACTTTCAGGTTATTTTCAATATTTTAAATTATTTTCATCATTAGAGATTTTATAAAGCCATCCCAAGTTAAGCTATCTTTAAACTGTAATTTAGGTGAAACAAGCTTAGTTATTCATGTCTTAGGTGAATTAGTTTCATGGCTCATGCTCAGGATGGAAATTTCATTTGTTTCTCAAGTTAGATATAATTGTCTTAGTCACTCACGTTCATTGTTGTATTTACCTTAGTTTCTCAAGTTAGGTGAAATTTACATAGTTGCTCTTACTTTAGGTATGATTGACTTAGTTTTTCACGGTTGGGAGTAATTTCTATCCTAGGGATAGTGAAACATATATAAATGGACTTAGATTCCTTAGCCTTGTCTATATTAGAATTTTCCTACAAGATGGATTTTGGGGATTAGAAGTGGACACCTCTAGATCACTTTAGGCAAGGACTTTTGATAACTTGTTATATTTATTTACGCATGTTATATGATGTGTGAGCTAATGCTAACACATTTGAGGCTTTTAACTAGAAATAATTGTAAAGTCTTAAGCAACTTTTGTCCTTTTTGATTGCTTTCTCTTTGATAATGTAGGAAAGTCAAGATGCAAGAAAACCAAAGACAATAAGAGCAAAAGACGTGAATTTGGAACAAGTTGCCATGAAAATATAGTTGATGACTTGTCTGATAAGTCATCAAATCTATGATAAGTTATCAGAGTCATCTTCAGCTGTAGATAGTGTGAGAAACTTAGAGCAGAAGTGTGACGACATCTCTGATAAGTCGTCACAATTCTGATAAGCCGTCGAAAATGCCGTCAGCCTAAGAAAGTACATAAGTAAAGAAGTGATGATATTGTCTGATATGTCGTCAAAGTCCTAATAAGTTGTCAGGATTACCATCAGCCTTAGGCAGTGTTCAGAAGCTGAGTTGAAGAAGTGACGACATTCCGTGATAAGTCATCAAATATTTTATAAGCCATCAAACTCATCGTCAGCTGAAGAAAGTAAGATATCAAATACAGAGAGGAGTTGACAACATGTCTGATAAGCCGCCAACCCCCTGATAAGTCGTCACATGTTGTCGTTTACCTGTGTGAGAAAAAACTGTATGCTATGATTTGATTCCTAATTTAGCTCAGGGTATTTAAGGGAAAGTTTTTAAGTTTTATAGGAGGCGGACATTCATCTTGAAATTTACGACATTAATCCATTTTCTCTCTAGTTTTAGGGTAACCTATGGAACTTATTCTAGAGAGTACTTTACTTCTCTTTTGTCTGTAAACTTGGATTTCAATTTTCAATTGTTTGATTTAGTTGTGGGATATTCTTCTTGAATTTGGGAAGAGAATCAATTTCTGACTACATCTTTTGTAATTTTAATAACTTTGAATTATGAATTCAATTATTGTTATCGCTTTCTCTTACATGTAGAACTAAAACCCACAACTAGGGTTGTGGATCTATGATTACTCCTGCATTGTCTTAATAGTTGGTTAGGGTTCGAGTGACTGTGGGAACATATTGATAATTCATTTGTATTAATTATTTTTTTGGTTGCCAACAATATATCTCGCCTTATTTTGATTTGCTAGAACTGAGAAATAAACTAAAGGTAGTGAATTATCAATGAGTATTTAGGAAGGTTAAGTTCCCATCTAATGATTAATTTTGTAACAAGATTAATCAACTCTAAATAAAAACTGTATGAATAAAAGGTTCCTAAGTTTGAAAGAATTAAGGAACTCAACATCTAGGTAGGTTGAGAAACACTTAGATGAACTGTCGATACTGATAATTTGGTGTTTCCCATAAGTCACGAGAATCCACTACTACAACTATTATTCAATGGAGGATTACTAATCATAGTGATCACAACTCAAGTTTCTCTATATCATTGATTTGAAATATTGCAGTTTAAGCTTTTTCTAAGGCGAGTTGAAGTGTTAATAACTTTTGTTCAATCAATAAAAAAAACCCCCATTTTATCTTTTCATATCAATTATTTAAATTTAACTTGTAACTATTGTTTTAACTTAGTTTAATCTCCACTCACATTGTTCCTCATTGATTCGACCACGAATCTAAAGTTGCGCAAATATATTGACAACGACCGCGTTGCACTAAATTGACATGTAAGTTGAGCGTTATCATTATACCCTGATTAATGTTTAGTTTAGGACTTGAGGAGGTTGATTTTATCTAATGAGTATTTTAGTTGGATAGAAAAGATTGATTCTAATTCTGAGTATGACTAATAATATGTGTAACACCCTGAAAGTATCCCCTGAATGTCACACGGTGCTTAAAACTACGAATAGCCCAAATCTAACCCATGATATCGATTTATCTTAAAACTCGCTTGAAAGTTGAACTAACATATGTATAAGGATTGAAAGAAAACAACTTAATATCTCATTGTCAACTAGTAAATTGGAATTCTTAAACAAACTTCTTTAAATTAAAAGATACATAGTCTAACAAGCCTCTATTGATAACTCGAAGTCCACAGGGACAATTTTAATACTCCGTACCTTTTCTAGCTAAAATCTGCCACTAGAATGTTAAGGGATAGTTTTCAAAATGAAGAATAATTATTCCGTGTGGAATTTTCTAGATTTAGGCCTCGAAAATTTAAAAAGCTTTCCAATGATATAAGCTTCGCCTAATTCGATGACCGAGTGAGAAGTTAAGGATTTTTTAAGCTTCAATCGTAAAACACCGTGATTTGGGTCCTTAGCGCATCGCGGAGATAGTTTAAATGACAATCGTCAAATTCCAGTGAGACTCCATGATATTGGTACATCGTAAGTAGGTCAAATTTCCAATTCGTCAAGATCCAGTGAAACTCCGCGATTTTCCCGAATCGCGGAGACGCCTTTTTTCCGGTTTGTCCATTTCCAATGGCTCAACGCAATGATGGTGCATCGCAGTGATGGCCCAAATGGCAATCTAAAAGAGTATCCCGATAGCTTCACGTCGTGGTGTCTTTCAAGGTCCTAGTTGGCAGTTTCCAGTAGGATACCGCAATCATGGTGCGTCGCGCCGTAGGCCAAATTCAAGAATTTTACCAGTTCCTTGTAAAAATTTAAAAGGGTCTCTTTGGTATTTTCCCAAGCCCTAAGTCATGAATAATAGATGATTTAACCCATCCTAAGCATATTGCATTCACTTTTTACCAAAATACTCTCAAAGAAAATCCTAGATCATCAAACTTTCTCCCTAAGAATCCAAATTCCTCCATTAATTCTCCAAGAAAATTCAAGATTACAGATTCCCAAAACAAGAACTCTAAGAATATATCTCCAAAGCATCAATATTAATCCAAGATTTAAGATTTTCATCAAAAATCATCAATTAGGGTATGTGGGGCTCTTCAACAAGGATAATCCTTTCAACTCTTTGCCCAAAATTTGTTTTAATTACAAATTTACTGAATTTTATGTGATTTCCCATGAAATTGAAGATAGGGTTTATACCCATCATAGTCATTTACAAGCTTATAATGTTTCCAATGATTTAGAAGTTGAATTACATTATTATGTTCATATTTTTATAAATAATGTAGACAATTCAAGATTTTAAATTCATTTCTCAAAGTTTACATTATCAAGCATGAGCAATTTGATGTTTTAACAAGAGACTTATGCATGGTGTATTATTCGAAGATTGAATAGTATTACTTCATGAAAGATGATTCTTTAAATATCTTATGAGAAATATATTTTCAGTTTTTAGAAAAAGTTTTGATCTTTTGATCATTGGTTTAGCTATGGAATCCACGTTACAGAATTCAGATCAACTTTAGTTACTGATTTACATGGATAAAAGCATTTTTGGTTTCATAATGAACCATTATACTTGTTTAAAGTGGATTTCCTATAGATAAATTTAAAATACTTATTTTGTATGCACTTAAGGATATAAAAGTAGTAGATATAAGAAAAATCATATTAGAAAAAGCATTTGGTAAATATTATATGACTATAATAAATTACATACCATACCTACCTAACTACTCTTACAAATACTTACCATGATAAATTACATATATCTAGAATTTTTGGAAAAAGATATGAGAAACATACAGTTAATAGAAAAACAGATGAAAGTAAATTTAGACAAATACGTGGAAACTAAAGATATAAAATATATAGAATTTCTTAATGAAAATATGCAAGAACTACTAAGACTAAAACAAACAACTACAAAATATTATAGTAAAATATTTAGTTAATTTTAAATGATAGGTAATCTTAAAGTCTTAATCTTATATATACGTAGAGATATAGAAATTATAGTTATTAAGAAAATAATATTAGAAAAAGTATTAGACTATGAAATTGAAACTGTAAATTGGATAGCACAGTTATACCTGGATAATTACCCAGACGGATATTATTCAGATTAAGAGATGTTAGCATATATTAGAAAAACTAGAGAAAATCAAGATAATCTAAATAAAGAAATTAATTATAGTAATCGAATTAGAAATTCTGTAACTCTGCAATTACTACAGGATAAAATGATAGACTACAAATATTTAAAATATTGGAGAGAAAATATGGATGAAATAATATCACAAAGTAAAATATATCCATTATATATAATAGATCTATTTTACTTTTTATCTTTACAAGTTAGTTATCCGCACCCCCACTACTAATGGTATCAGAGCCCCATTATTTAAAAAATACAGCAGTAGCATATATGTTTGAATTTAGATTGGATTGGATTAATTATGACAAGACCATTTAAAAACAAATAAACTTTTAGAAAAGTTAAAGAATCTTTAATTAGTAATCATTCAGAATATATAAGTCTAAATAAAACAAAATAAAACCCACAAAGATTAGCCTACCTAATTACCTTAATATCTAGTATTGAAGAAAAATTAATAATCCATTTAAAATCTAGAAGAATAAGACACATACCACCTAATTATGATAAAATCAGATTTAGATATCCACCAAAATATTATAAATATGGTTTAAATGAATAAAGTACAAAAATACAAAGAACTAAAACAAATTATTTCAGAAAAACTTAAAGAATTAAAAATAAGAATAGAAAGACTACATTATAATATATTTGCCGGAGTGAGTGAAAACTCAATAAATACACAAAAAGATGAAATATCAAAATTAGAATCACAAATAGATATTTTAGAATATATATATCAACTTGAACTATTCACAATAAAATGAACAAAGAAGAATTTATAATAGATGAAAAAATATATGAAAATCACGAAGGATTAAAAATAAAAATAGTATTTTCTAAACTAGGAAGAAGATAAAAGAAAATAGGTGAACATTTATATTTAATGTTAGAAAAAGAAGAATTAAAATTAGAAGATAAATTGACAGCTATGGTAAGAATAGAAAGAGAAAATGAAGAAATAGATAGGAAAAAGGAAATAGAAAAAATAAAACAACAAACTACAAAAGAAATACGAAAAATAGAAGAAACTAAAAATAGTAGGATTGCTGAATTAAAAAAAAAAAAACTACAAATGTTAAAAAATTTGTATGAAGAAAGACAAAAGGAAAAGGAAGAAAAAGATAAAGAACAAAAATTACTAAACGAGATAAATCAATTTAAAGAAAAAATAAAAATAAACAATAAAGAAATAAAAAACAAGGAATTAGAAATAAATAATATAGATGTTGAAGAGACATATAATTATGATTCAGAAGATAGTGAAACATATACAGAAATATTAACAAATACAAAAAATTTAGAAATCAATGAAAAACAAGAAGTAATCAATGAAGAAAACTTAGAAAATATCAACACAGAAATAAATACTCTTGATAAAAAATAAAATAAAAATATAATACCTAGAACATCAGAAATAAGAAAACCTACATATTATAAGAATAAGTTTAAAAGATATAATTTAAAGAATGAATATGACAAATGGACACCAAAATAAATAGTTAATAAAAATTATAACTTTTTAGACTTAGACTGTGTAATAGATACAGAAAAAACAATACAATTATGGATAGGATGTATGACAAAATAATTATTAGATAATAATATAAACATAACAAATGCACCAGAATATATAGAAAGAACACTAATAGGAACAGTGAAATTATGATTTTCAAATTTAACTGAAAATAGAAAGAAGGTATTAAGAACTAACAAACCTACAGAAGGAACATCATCAACAACAACTAAACTAACACCTATAGAAATATTAAAAATATATGAAACAGCTATAAAAGATGAATTTGGTAGTATGACAACAATAGAAGAAGAACAAAATGAAGAAAAAGATACAAATAGGAGTTTAAGGTTAAAATTAGCAATATGTAATATGTGTTATATAGATGAATATACTTGCGCATTTAAAGAAATATTAGTATAAAGGAGCATATAATATAGAAGAAAGTAAAGAAATAAGAAGATTATATTTTGATAAATTACCGGAACCATTTAGTTCAAAGATAATAAAGAGTTGGGAAGAAGCTAAAATAGTAGATACTCTAGGAGCAAGAATAAAATTTTTACCACAATGGTATAGAAACTTATGTGAAAAATATAAAGAAGAATTAAAAATGAAAAAACATTGATAAGAAATTTAGCATGTTGCAAAGATAAAATAGCACCCCAATTCGGATGTGAAGAAAGATATTATAAGAAAAGAAAAAGACATAAGATATATAAGAAATATAAAAAATCAAAATATAAATACAAGAAACCAAGAAAAAGATATTATGCAAAAAATTATAAATACAAAAGACCATATAGAAAAAAGAAATCTATAAAAGAATGTACTTGTTATAATTGTGGAAAATTAGGACATTTAGCTAGAGATTGTAAATTACCTAAGAATCCAAAAAATAAACAAATATCAGAAATAAAAATAGAAAATACAGAATATATGCTGATAGATTATATAGATTTTGAATTAGAAAGTGAGGATAGTATATATGAAATTTCAGAAAATGAAACAGATAATGAAATAGATTGTGAAATAGATTGTGAAATAGATGAATCAAATGACTGAAGAAGATATAAAAATAATAACAAAGGAAGAATATTTAAATGATGAAAGAACAGACCAAAAAATAATATTTGACAGTAACATATTTGATGAAATTAAAAGGAAAAAAATTAGACTTAAGTGTAGAAAAAATATTTAAAATACCAACAATAAGAAATCTATTTACTAAGAAAAAAGAAGAATATTCTGTAGTATGCCAAAAGGAACATGTAATAGAATGTAGATATGCAAAAGGTAAAGCTAGTATACCACTAGTAACAAAAAGAATAATTAATAAAGAGATAAATGATATAAAAAGTAGAGACCCAATAAAATATGTACACCTTGGAGGTACAGAGATATTAGTAAAAGCATGTTTTAGAGAAGGAATAGATACACCAATAGAATTATATTTAGTAGATGATAGAATTATAAAACCTATAGAAAAAAACATAATAACTCCCATTAAAGGAAATTTAATATACCAAAAATTTAAATTTGTAATAATTGCAAATTATTCAGTAGTGGTAACAGATAAAAATATAGATAAATCATTAGTATTATATTGAAAAATATCAGGAATAAAATTAAACCCAGGAAGTAAAATATTTACAGCAAGATGCAAAAATTTATATGTATTACTAACAAAACATAAAATAACAGGAAAAAATAAGATTAACAAAATACGAATAGAAAGTCCATTCGAACAAATTGTAAAAACAATAGATTATAATGATTATAGCTATAGGGACATAGATATAGAAGAAAATTTAGAAATAATAAATGATAGAATAAGTACAATGAAAAGAATAGCTGATGAAAAACCAGAATCATCAAGCTCATAAAAAAGAACAAGTTATGAAATAAATTCAACAAATAATTTAAACCAATATTATATAACAGGAAAGGTAAATGAAAAAGAATATTTAATACTCTTAAATACAGGACAAGAAGAAAATTATATATCAAAATACCTAAAAAAACTAAAGAAATAAAAGCTGATAATGATATATGTCCAGATCTACCAAGAAGTTTAATAAATAGTAAAAATATAGCAGAAAAAAATAATAATAGGAATTAGAAAAATAAAAATAGAATTTGAAGTAAAGGAAGAAATGCAAAAAGAAGACATAATATTAGGAATAAAATGGCTAGAACAAGTAAAACCATATAATATAGAACATACACAATTTACCTTAACATATAACAGAGAGAAATTATTCTTAAGAAGAACCTTAACATAAAATGAAAATATATGTATTAATGAAGATAGTAGTAGAAGGATATTACAGTAGATATTATACGCCCATGATAGATACAGGAGCAGAAGCTAATTTATGTAGATATAATTGCTTACCAGAAAGTAAATGGGATAAACTAAAAGCACCAATAATAGTTAAAGGATTTAATAA